>NW_015387064.1:302779-315139 GCF_001527695.2 Protobothrops mucrosquamatus | reverse complement strand
TTTTGTAGAAGCGGCCTAGTTAAATATTTATTTTTAATCACTTTTAAATTTTGTATTGTATTGTATTATTGTTTTTAAACTGGCTGTAAGCCGCCCTGAGTCCTCCGGGAGAAGGGCGGGGTATAAATTTAATAAAACTAAACTAAACTAAACTAAACTGAAGGCCAATTTACCAGATTCCACCCAAATTTAAAGGAGCAGAAAAGACAATATAAGACTTTCCCAGAAAGCAAAAAACCCAAGATTAGAAGAGAAAAATCTGACAGCCAGTTGAAGCTGCAAAGTCCAAAAATCCTTCCCAATTCTGGCATACTATAATAGATTATTCTCATAACAGTGTTATGCAATTGTAATATAGCATCCCCTCAAGTATTTGGATATATCACTTCCAAATCCTTTACTGTAATCTGCACAATAACATCTATGTGATGGATGTACCTTTATCCTACTGCATTGGTCCCTAGTCACATGCAAGGAAGTTAAAAATCTCATTAACCAGCTTAAAGTGTGGTAAAGCTCCCAAAAGTGATTGTATCCCCCTTAACTAAATAAATCCAATTCAGATTGGTGGGCCTCTGCATTAGCTCTTCCTTTTCATACATAGCCACACAGCTAGGTTTCCAGAATACTGGCTGGAAGCTATATTTATTCTTTTATATAAATAAAGATGATAGGAATGACCTGGCCAGTTAGTTTATTGAACATCATTAACAAACTATAGCAAACTAAGGTATCTCTTCATCAAACTCCAAACTTGGGTAATAGATAAAGAAATAATCAACCCTGAGCAAACCATGTTTCAACCGGGTCAATCCATTATAGACCATTGCCTCATGCTTCAATGTCTGGCAGATAAATATACAAACTACTTTGACTTGAATCTATATGCAGCCTTCATTTATTTCAAAGCACATTTGGTAATATCTCAAGGGTCAGACTCTGGGATATTCTGAGCAGATCCTCTACAGGCAAAAGACTCTTGCTCCTAATTCATAAGTTATATAATAAAACTGATCTTAGAATAAGATGTAACCAGGGATAGGACCTTTTAGGTTTGCAAGGTGGTGAAACAAGGTTAATTTTAGCATCATTGTTTTTTAATTCCCACTCTTTGATTAATATCCTGCAGAGAGTTGATATCCAAGCCTCTAAATTAACTGACAGATACCTCACAATTTTATTCTATACTGATGATGAAATTCTTTTCTCCTTGTCTTCGGTAGGCGTGATGCGGATACCAAGAACCCTGGCATGCTACTGCAATGAGGAACAATTAGTTATCAACTGTGATGAATCTAAAATGTTAGGGGTTTTTTTTCATCAAAAGCAAAAGCGCACATGAAAAATTGGTGCCCGTGAATTAGAATAAGTCAGATGTTTTAAATTCTTGAGCATAGTATTTCAGGCCTCTAGGAAATTAACAGCCCAGGTAAATTATGCACTTCTGCTAAAACACTTGATCAAATTTCCTTAGGACTTTGCTGAGTAACCCAAGATGCACCCAATGCAGTCTTGAGGCTTGAACATAACATGCTAAGTATTAAGACCCAGGCCTCAACCAAGATTCTAATCTCAGGACTCAGAATCTTGTTTGACCTTACAGGCCTTATGCCTTTGCTATTGTCAGACAGCTGCCCATTTCATTGGCACTCTACCTGCACAGAACAATTTTGCAGTCTTAGCCTCTCTCCTGAATATTTAGGTCAAATCAATAGTAAAAGAAAGAACTGGAGACATTGATCACCAAAACGATATCGCCAATGCTCCTGAAATCTCTTGTGAAATGTTAGATAGCCTCAAGTACTGTATTGCAGGGTATCTGTCCAATCTAACCCTAAGCAAATATAGATGGGCCTTTTTCACAGCCTACTTTGATGCTCTCCTTCATCACTTCTGGTGGGAGGATTTCAGGAGACTTCTTATTTACCGAGACTTTGCCCTTGTGGATTCAGAGAGTTAGAAACTCTTGTCCATGTCCTCATATCTTTTATGATGCCCCAAGATGTGGTTTGATCTTCCTAATCATTTTTAAATTTGAGAGTCATACTGATAAATTTTACATTACTTTTTAAGGATGTTAACTCCAGACTCACATACCTGGTGGCCAAATATCTACATCATCATGCAATTGTACAAAACTTTTAATTAGATATGTTGTTTTATTGTCATATTATTTTCTTTATCCCTGATAATTATTCCTGTAGCACACACTATTTCCCTTTTCCTACTGTAAAGGCTGGTCAATGATATTTGATTGGATGCAGAACTTTCTTTCACATGTTCATCTTACTGCCTCTTCTCTCCTCAAATATTCCTTTTCTCAGCTGGGTTCCAATACCACAGTTCAATGACAGAAATATAGTAGGAGAAAGAGTTGATAGGATTATCTGCGGGACAGAGAAGGAATCTTCAACCCTTTTCTATAATAGCTTCTTTTCTGTTAAATCCAGAAATATCTACCACATCTATGCTGGTTTTCCTTCCAGATGGTAAGCCTGATAACAGGACTGTGACTTTTGTTATTTATTTTACATAAGCATCAAATTGGTTCTTCTTCTGAAGGACACTATTGGAATGGTAGAAATGAGAGCACCTTCCAACTATTCTTGACATTCGGTATAGATTAAACATTTATCCAAAACTCCATCCTCTAAAACAGACATGTCAAACACAAGGCCCGGGGGCCGAATGCAGCCCGCAAAATGGTTTCATGTGGCCCGCGAAGCCATCCTGGAAACAGTGAGGGAATGACCCCCGCTGCTTTGGCCCTGGCCCAGGTCGGCCAGGAGCCAATGTACAATTTTGTGGTGGCCATCTCTGCTGAAACACATTCAGTCTTAGCTCCACAAGGCCATCTAGAAACAGTGAGGAACCAGCCCCTGCCGCGTTGGCCCCGCCCCCTGGGTGCATGCTGGGGAGGTGTTGCCCTTTGTGAGGAATGAAGAAATGGACCATGCCTTGGCGCTTGCCCCGGTCCCACCTCCTCCTGCCAGAGACCCTCAGATCTGTCCCACTCCTGCCCAGGCCCCCACAGGCACCCTTGACGCGAACGATGTAGAGCTGGCCATGCCCACCCAGTAGGCCACACCCACTCCATCCACACCTACCCAGTAGGCCACACCCACCTTGGCCACACACCCTCGCCCCCCCAAGGGCAACCGCAATGCTAATGCGGCCCTCAATGAAATTGAGTTTGACACCCCTGCTCTAAAATGTTTAAAGTAAAATTGTATCTTGCCCCAAACTACATAAAATCTTCATTTCTTAGAATGAGGGCAATCTATTTTGATGTGGAAAACCCTGATCGCTCATTGGCATCGATCTGCATTCATGAAATTTTAGCTATAACAAAGAGATCTCTTTCTGTCTTTGAACCTCAGCACAGCTAAATGGTGTGTGCCATACGAAATGTATCTCCAGAGTAAATCAATATATTTTTCTTCTAGTCAGTGTAACTGCCCTGGTATTTTCTAACACAGGATGTAAACACATTTGTGATATAAAACCCAAAGGTTAAATTGATTTCTGTCTGTATTACGTTCCACTGATATTAGTAAATCTCTTCCTAGGCTTTCTTTCTTTTTAAAGTTGACCATGAATAATTAAAGCTTTTGTCAGCCCATGATTTAACCTTACAGACCGAGCATCATAAATATTTATTGACTGAGCCCATTCCCTCGCTCTCTCCGGCTGCTCCTTTCTATGAAATAAAATCCACTGTATGGCAGCCTCTCAGGAGCATAGGACAACAGACTGCCAAACAATTTTGTATGGAGAGCAGGCAAGATGTTGAGATTCGTAAAGGGAGGGGCTGCTGGAAGAGGCCCTTTTGCCAATGAGATAGATCAGTCAAGTCTCCTTCTTTCTTTGCAGAATCAATTGCGCCAACATGAGTTTGCAATTGCCCTCCCACTGTCTCTTGTACAAAGACCAAGTTGCATTGTACCAGGACAAGCAACTGCTTGTGACCGGAAATCATTTTTGCCAGGTTACATTAGTGGATAAATGGAATTACCTGTCAGCAAGTCTTACATAAAGCCCCTCTCTCTGAACTTGCTGGGAAATTTATTTCAAGAGCACTCTCAGTTCATTTCAGAAATTGAAGAGGTTTTTTTTCTTCTTCTTCTAGAAAACTAGGACACAAGAAAAAGAGTATATCAGGTCAAGGCTGTTTTCAAAATTCTTGTACAGCAAGGAATGATTAGTCTGGTTTCTTTGAGTCATTCAAAGCCTTTAGAGTACTAAACAACTGTTTTATTTTTTTAAAAAAACACAAGATTCACACAGAAAGTTTCTTTTAATTTATAACATCTGGGAATAATGTTAACAGATGTGCCTCACTTCTGTGATAATTTATTTTACCTACTTTGTTAAGTAGCTTAATGTTATAGTACTAGGAGAATGAAAAAAAAAATGAAGCAAATATGACATGCACAAGATAGATTTCAGTGTTTATTTTCAAATATGAAAATAGTGATTTGTGTCCACATCAAAAGCAAAAAAAAGTATTGGGCTAGTTAATTGCATAGGCAATAGATTTCCTTTCTGAAAAAAAAATTAACCCAGTTATAGTAAACAATGGCCCTCATATATGTAAAACATTATTTACCATCAACAGAAAGCATGCTTTAAAAAAGATCCATAGGAAGACATTTTGATTTCTGTTAAAAGCATTTTAAAAAAAAAGGAATGCCACTATTTTTTTAAAAAAAAAATATTGAACATACATTTTTCTTAGGTGGAAAAGACCAGCACCTTTGAAGACCATGAAAGTTTGTGGTTCTCATTTTGCCATATTTCACTTAGAAACTATCTTGAAGTTCCAAAACAAAGAGAAACAAATGATAATGTCATGAATTATATTATAACAGTGAGAGAAGCATGCGTCAAATAAAATCAGCTTATGGTACATGGAGAACTTCCATTGAAAAATGAATCATCTGAGAAGATAAGGGCCAAATTCATCAAAAAGAATGCATTTTGTCAGTGTATTAAAAAATAAAGCAGGATGATCAAATGCATCTAGATGAAATTAATCTTTGATTTGTTAGAACTGTATATAATGAAACAAAAAAACAAGAAGCATCAGCAATATTTAGAAATCCTACATTTATATTAAGTATTATGTTCTTATTTCTGAAGATTTTATTATCAAAAATTCATTTATGCTTGTATACATGCGTTTCCCAAAAGCACTCTTTTAAAAAATATCAGTAAGTAAATTTGATAATTTATATAATTAATTTTTAATTTAGCAATTAATTAATAGCTAAATAATTTAAAATAATTTATCATTAATAATAATATTTATTTCATTGAAAACTAAATACAAACATATTTGATGGCAACTATAATGGTATGCATTGTCTGATATGCATTGTACTACTCAAAACATCTTTGCAACAAACCTTCCTAAAATATTATCAAGAAATATTAAGGATAAATAGAGAAAGAGAAATTTGAAGTTTTTATATGTGAAAGTTAAAGGTTATATTTCCTGCTGTTCATTCATGCAGTGAACATTATTTTAATCTCCATTACTAGTAATACCTTTCATTTGTCAAATGTATTGTATGATTTATGGTGTTGTATTATATGGTTTGAAGATTGATAATATAAAGATATGAAAGTTTAATAATATATTTTTCTACAATGAATTTGTTGAGATGACTGAAAATCTTATGAATTATTTGGAGTTAAATAATAATCCAGACACAAATTCACCCATTTGAAACTATTTTTATTCGAAAGTTTTAGAGCTGTTTAAAAAATCTAAACCAAAGGAAGCATCCCTAATTGCTCAGACTGCAACTCTGGAAACTGAACATAATCAAGATCAGAAAGAGTACAGAAAAGTACACAGTTGGAAAGCCAACTGAAACTAGAGCAGACTTATAAATGGGAAAAAATGAAATTGTTTGAAAATGATCATAGTGGGGGACTTCCAGTTAGGCATCGCATTGTAACGGACACAGGAAGATGGGGCTCCATCTTCCACATTTGATTTTGCCCCACTGGGGACCCTAAAAAGGGTTGAAAGTCACCCCGGAGAGGCAATGAAGAAGGAGGGGACCCTAATCAATCACAGAGGGGCAGTGGCCCTTCCACTGGATCCAGGGGAAAGACTGGCTACATTCGTGTGGCCAGTCGGAAGCTGCTGACAATCGAAGATAAGCACTAACTAGCAATTTTTGAGCAATGTGGATGGAACTGGGTGAGACTTTATCCTCTTTTTATGACATAATACTACTTTTCTGGAAAAAAGAATGCCCAAAGCAAAGAATCCTCCCCGATGACAGAGAGAAGGGAAGTTTTTGCCCTGCTCCTATAGGAAAAGAAAAGTGGTGAATTTATTGCTTTGGGGGGAAATAGAGAAAACTACAAGATCAAATTGGAATTATTACAGATATATAGCTTTGAAATTTGGGGACTAAAAGTACCTTTGAGACTTTTTTTTAGAAAAGATAATTGAAAGTCTGTAAAATAGGCTTGGATTTGGAAAGCTGGAAGATGGTGTCAATGACATCTAGTGGTGAATCATGGCACTAAAATTTATTATGCTTAAAGGAAACTTGGCTTGAAGCCCAGACCTAGATAAGACTCTTTGTTGTTCCTGAAAACTTTCACTTTTACAGAATGCAGCTGAGAAAAGGGAAAAAACTCTTGGGATGCATATCTGTGTTGGGATCCTATTGGACTACAAAGACTACGTACAAAAACAAAATGGGTGTTCCATACTTAGCCACAAATGGTAAAAAAAACCCATCTTTAACACTTGTCACTGAAGCCCCCAGCTTAATATACCATCAAGAAAATGTTAATGAATCTCAGAAAGAAATTCTTTCTATGTTGAAATCAGTCCAAGAGACAATTGTTTTATTTCATGATAAGACTAAAAATAATGCAAATGAGATAAAAGAACAATTTTCTAACCTAAACTTACAAATCCAAGTCTGTATTATCCCATCTTGAGCAAAGAACTAAGTATTATACAAGTTACCATGCTGATTCTCTGATGCTGCTGTCAAAGTCAGATCAATCTGTGATAAAAGATTTTACATGCGTAGTCTTAATGTTGACAGGTGGGCTAATCCAATTTATAATACAAGACTTAGGTAGGAAAGTCTAAGACTTAGACCTAGATTTAGCCCAGGTAAGCTCACCTGGACATGTTGCACAGTATCAACATAAATGGGCAGGATGAGAGAAAAAGGGAATATAGTTGTCCATATGGATTCAATTCCCCAACAAGGAAACCAAGAATTTTGCATCCTGGAGGTGAGTGAGTCTCATAATTCATCTTCTGTTATTAGGTCTTTTCATTTCTGGAAACACTGTAGTGGGGAGTTGATAGATCTGGATTGGGAAAATCTAGATCAGGGGTCTTCAACCTTGGCAACTTTAAGACTTGTGGACTTCAACTTTGCTGGCTGAGGAATTCTGGGAGTTGAAGTCCACAAGTCTTAAAGTTGCCAAGGTTGAGGACCCCTGATCTAAATGAATACTCAATAACATCAAAAATTTAGAATTTTCTGTTATTGCTTTGCTGTCTCCATATTATGATAGTGCTACACAAACTGGGTACCTTTTTTCTTTGCTCTAATAACTTTCACACTTTCTTCAAGCTACTTTACAACCTTGATGTTAATGGAAGGCATATATGATGCTTCTTTTTATGTACAGGAAATGAATACTATAGAGACATTTTTTTACACGAGCTTGTTTCATCTTATGACCATTTTTAAAAAAAGTTTATTTAAATGTTATAAGTTTCTTATAGGATTTCTAAATTAATGATGAAAAATATACTAAGATTGTATTATTATATGCCAGCTTCTTTGTTTTCTATTTCTTAATAACCCAGTTTTGGTTTAAATCTAATACCATCTATACCCTAAATTTGTTATCGGACGCCTTGATATTTGATGGAAATGTGTCATGTTGAAGAATGGTGAGCTGTTTGGAGGTTATTCTGCCACTACATCCCTCCAGATGCATTTATTTGCACAGATGGCTAGCATCCAAGAGGACATCAGCAATGTCACTGTATTGTTGGAAAGAGAAACAGAACAGACTCTCTTTCTCCAAGGTCATTTGTCACATGAAGCTAATAACAAATTAATGGTAAAGGCCATAATCTGACTTACATTCATAAATTGAGTTATTCTGCATATCAGATGTATTTGTAAGTAAAGAATGAATCATAGTCCTGGGTCATAATTAGTAAATTGATTTTTTTATAGTTCTGAAATTAGTACAATAGCCACTAGATATTTTTTTAGAATAGAATCTTATCATCCCTTTCTTCTCTGACACACACTGAAATAAATGCAGCAATGTGTCTACATCACCACAAACATTTCAAGGACAATGACTGTATGAATGCAGGTGTCTGCAATATGACTAGGGGTATTCCTTGACTTATAACCATAACTGGGACCGGAATTTCCATCATAATCCATTGGATGGGGGGGTTGCTGTTTTCTACTGGAAAATTGCAAACAACCTCACAAGTCATGGTCACATAACCATGGGATGCTGCAACCAGTTGTAAATGCAAGCCAGTTGCCTAGTGCCCAAGATGCAATCACATGACCATGAGCGGCCAGCAATGGTAGCTTTGAGGACAAGTCATAAATAGTTTTTTTTTAAGTTAATCATAACTTAAAGTGTTATTAAGCAACTGATTATAAATCAAGGACTACCTGTTCCTGTACTTTCTACCTGCAGATGAGCGACATTATACTGAATCTCACAGTGCTCATACTATGAAGTATTATGGATTAATGAAGTGCTAATACACAATGCTAATATAAGTACCTAATATTAATACCATGGATGAAACATAACTGTCATATGTTAAGACATCTGAACCAATCTCCCCAAAATACGCAGATCCCCCGTCTGCTTTCTGATCATTTCCCTGAATAACTAGGTTGTTCAATGTAAAGAAGGATTTATTGGGTGTCCTTCCTCCTGTCCTGAAATCTTATATGACAAAGTCCTATATATGAAGGAATAGGAGGCACATATAATCAAGGACAGGACTAAATGCAAGACTCCACAGATTCTTTCAGATGACCTACATAAAAAGATCATTATAGTGCTAGACCATTTATATTAATCAAATTGATGAAATCTCACTAGGAACCAGGCTGGTGGAACTACCTTACAGAATAGATAAGCTTAAGTTTCTACTTACTACAGCATATGTGATTCTTATATGTTTATGGATATACCTATACTCTATTTCCATGGTTCTTATGGGAGCAACCTTGTGGGGAACATCCACATCTTCAGAGGCTTTACTCCTACCTAAATAAATCATAATGTTCTCTGGATACTTGTGTGAAATGAAATGAACCATCCACGCACCATATTAAAGGAACTGGCTCTTGGAATGCTAAAGAATCAGGGTTTGATTTTTCTCTCTCCTTTGTTTTCAGATATTATCATTTGTTTTGAACTGCCTGCTTTTAGCAACTGCATGTAAACTATTCTGGAAGCTCATTTGCTGAAGATAAATAAAAATGATTCAGCTAAACAAATCATTTGAAAAAGCATCTGATTATCAAAGCATGCAGGCTCTGTTTTTACAGAGCCTCTCTATACATGAGGGGGAGGGAGAACTCCCAGACAGAACATTCACCAATAGGATTAAGATTTATAATGCTTTTAAAAGTTATTACTATGTGTCACATTATTTTGAATTCACGCCATATTTATTCTACTTCCGCAGTTGTTCCCAGGTTCATTTGATTAATACTGCTTCTTCAAGAATTCTTTACTTCAATATAAATAATGAATATAATCCTCTTTACTATGTAAAGTTTATAATAAGCATGATGATCTAAACATCCTAAAATCCACCCAAAATGGAGAACAGTCATGATTCTCTGTATATATGCAGCATGCACACTGCATGCCTCAATCTGTTTCTTAAGCTTATTTTACACATTACCAGCAGAGAGATGGAGTGTATGAGATGTGTTAGCTTCTACACAAGTGCAAGAAAAGTTTAAGAAAAGCCAACAATAAGGTCAAATAAGGCCACTATAGGATCAATGCTGTGTCAGAAATCTCCTAATCCAACATCAGAGCTTACATCTAAAGAAGCATTTATGAAAGAAAGACAGGAGACAAGGAGAAATCCAGTAAGAACCAAGGTACAACCTGGTCTGATCAACAGTTGAATCCACAGAAATCAAGATTTCAGTTTATTGTGAATGATACCAATAAGCACAAGGGACATTTCTGTTTTCCTGACATTATCCCCCATAGTGATTAGCATTATCAGTCCTATGTTTCAGATGAATTAGCTCAATATCATTTTATGTTGTTGGATTGCTTTTTTAAGTTCCAGAAATGTTTCTTTTATATACTGCTATGTCCATGTCTTTAAAAAAGCAACACCAGAATAGAGGCAGATAGAGGCCAAAAGACATGTTTGCACAATGGTTGGATGTAACTGGGAAAAGCTCCAAGGAAAAGGAAGTATATTTGGATTCCCTTTTTCTGTGGTGAGATGGGAACAAACAGAAGAGGGGCTTCTTTAGTATGTGAAAATCAGCAGTATCTTCAAGGGGTATTAAATTGGCAAATAAGTGGACAGAGTTTCAGGTTTCAAGCTCTACACATTTTGAATATGCATGCAATATCATTGCACATACAAAAATGATGGGGCATGATTCACAACAGCTGGTTTATTTTAACATCCCTACTCTTCCTTGACACACAGACACACACACACAGACAGACACACACAGACACACACAGACACACAGAGTAGTTGCCACAGGAGAAAAACATTTCAGTCTGGAGACTAACTTTCAAGAAAATAAAGGTGTGGGTTGAGTATAACATGAAGCCATAAGGTATATTGACTTTGGCAGAGGCTGATAAACATGAAAAATATATTCACATTCATATATGATAAGGCTGAACTTTCAAATGACAGATGTTTCACTTTCTGAAGCAAGAATTAGAGTAGGCATTCAGGAATCACTGAATCACAGTGTTGGAAGGAACCACAAAGATTGTCTGATTCAACTTTCGGCAATTAAACCATCTATTTTTACTTATTTTATTTGTTCAATTTATATAGCTGCCCATCTCACATACATAAATCATCCTTGAGAAATAGCTATGAAGTGACGAAAATAGATGTAACAAACAAAATAGAAGCTGCACCCTTTTTCTCCCTGTCTTTTGGACATGACCAGGGTCAAACTCAGTTCATCTCGTTCCTAATCCTATGAGACCCAACTGACCCTCTTTGCCTCATCTAAACAGAAGGGTAGAAGCTTTTCTCACCTGCTCACAGTACAGCCTGAAGGCATTCCTAATAAAAGAATTGGGTCATAATAACAAGGTGAGAAACCACAACATCCCATCCTTAATCAGGAACTTCCCTCTCCTTAATACTTGACTTCCCCAACTCTGCCTAACAACAGAAATAATCCTAAGTAGAACTGCCAGCTTAGGGAATGGGATGGGATGGGATGGGATGGGATGGGATGGGATGGAATAGAATAGAATAGAATAGAATAGAATAGAATAGAATAGAATAGAATAGATGGAAGGGACCTTGGAAGCCTTCTAGTCCAACCCCGCTGCCCAAGGCAGGAGATTTTATACCATCCCGGACAAATGGCTGTCCAGTCTCTCCTTGAAAACCTCCAATGATGGGGCACCCATAATTTCTGGAGGCACACCATTCCACTGATTATTATAATTGTTTTCATTGTCAGGAAATTTCTCCTTAGTTCCAAGTTGAATCTCTCTTTAATAATCTTACACCAGTTATTTCTTGTCTGCCCTCAGGTGCTTTGGAGAATAGATCAGCCCCCTCTTCTCTGTTACATCCCCTCAAATCCTGGAAGACAGTTATCTTGTTACCCCTAGTCCTTCCCTTCCTTAGCCAAATCAACACAATATAGGGAACACCCACCCTTACCATTTAAGCTGTGCTCATGCCAGCTTGACTTGGAGCCAGTATAAGAAAACCATGTTTGGACTGAGATACTTGGTAAGAATTTGCCAGGTATTCATTCTGAATAGCAAGTAGCCGGGTTCTCCCATCAGATGTTTCTCTGGATGCTGTGTACTTTCTATTCCAGGGAAACCATTGCCAATCACTTTCCTTCCTCTGGGCAGGTCTTCCTAAATACATATATTTTATATGTGTGTGTGTGTGTGTATTTGTATATCCATATATGACTTTGTGTACATATTTATGTATGTGTATTTAATTTTGTGTATTATGTAACTTTTATATACAAAGTTAAAACATCAAAATGTACATAAGATGCAGGCACAGCAGCTTTTCTTTAAAAAAATTCTTATCACTCTAGTGCTTTT
>NW_015387064.1:258698-302583 GCF_001527695.2 Protobothrops mucrosquamatus | reverse complement strand
CCAGAAGCGGTGAATGCTCCAACACTGGAAGTTTTTAAGAAGAGACTGGACAGCCATTTGTCTGAAATGGTATAGGGTTTCCTGCCTGAGCAGGGGGTTGGACTAGATGACCTCCAAGGTCCCTTCCAACTGTATTATTATTATTATTATTATTATTATTATTATTATTATTATTATTATTATTATTATTATTATTATTATTATTATTATTATTATTATTAAAATAGGAAGCACAAGGAAAGAAAATTTGTAATTAAAAAAATCTAGCAGGTTTTTAATTAGCACCCTTCTATTTATAATTTCTACAGTGAAATTAATAGGGACAGTTTAAGGACTGATTCAGTTGAATGTTGCCATTGATCTGCTGTGTGTAACTTGCAATGACCTAAAGCTCAGTATTGAAATGGACAGGAGGTTTGAGGCAGTATTACCTGCCCCAGAAAACTGTATTTCAGATGGGGAGCAGAAAAATACATACTGAGGTCATCTTAAAGGTGAATGGGGCAAATAATAAAGAGCAGCAGCATCCATTCTGTTCTTCAAGAGCAGGGGTAGGCAACCTTGGCTCTTTTATGACTCGTGGACTTCAACTCCTAGAATTCCTGAGCCAGCCATGCTGAGGGGAAAGGGAGAGGTTTCCAAGCTGAGCCGTGCTGGCTCAGGAATTCTGGGAGTTGAAGTCCACGAGTCATAAAAGAGCCAAGGTTGCCTACCCCTGTTCAAGAGAGACGCGGTGGCACAAAGGCTTAATGACTGGCCAGAAATCATTCGCACTTCAGTAGTTGGAGCCCAGCTCTGAATCCAAATGAGCTCCCATTGCTTGATCCCTAGCTCCTGCCCACCCTGCAGTGCGAAAACTTTGTAACTAGATAAATGCGTACCACTTTAGTGGGGAAAACCTAGCTGCATTTGTGTGTGTGGAAGACAGAAGCCAGCACTAGACCTGGCTGGGTGCGAGGCATCACGACACAAGGCAAGGAGAGGAAAGATTAGCAGAGGAGCTTGAAAAAGCCAGCAATCTAAGCTCCACTAGTTAGCTGGTGTAAAGCTACTTTGCCCCCCCCCCTACAATGCACCAAAGATAGATGCAAAAGTGCTGAACAGGACTGCATTGTGTTTTAGGCAGAGGCTTGTCCTCTGAACAAGACACTTCACCCCAAAAACCCCTCTGAAGACATTACCTAGTTGGATAACAAAACATCCAGGAGCCACGCAGCAAGCTTGGAGGACAAACCTCTGCCTAAATCTATAATCCAAGCTACGCATATTCTCTACAATTTCTAAACTGTATTGTGTGTTTAGCATGTATAGATTTCCCTGACACTGTATGCCATATAAATAAATAAATAAATAAATCTCTTCTCCAGACATGGTTGCCAGCCTGTTCTAGCTACTCGGTAGCCTGGAAGAATGAATAAATTCAAAATACCTCCCAGGCATTTTTCAATGTGTTTTTTTTAATTAAAGTGGAAACAGGGGAAGTGAAGTGCCAGCCCACAGTACAGAGGTCTACAACCTTTGCGGAAGGCTTGCCAATTTGCAAAATGGCTCCCAAGACTATAATCAGTTACAAAGCCCCTATTTTAGCAAATTCCTTCTGCTGCCCATTCTAGGGAGTCTCTCCCTGGAGAACGTTATGTAATTGCTCTGCTTTTTTAAAAAATTCTTTTCTTCTATACCTCATGATTCCAAGTACGGTACTTACCAAGAACATTACAGCAATTTATCATGTAAGCTTTTCAAAAAATCTTACATCATTTTCATAATAAATAAGCTTGATTATTTTGTCTATTAATCAAATAATGCAACTGTATTACAATTTAACATTAACTATGTCACAGAAACTGGAATCTGAGAATCACTGTAGTTGTTCTTAACAAAATCAATAATAATAATAATAATAATAATAATAATAATAATAATAATAATAATAATAATAATAATAATAATGATAATAATGTTGGAAGGGACCTTGGAGGTCATCAAGTCCAACCCCCTGCTCAGGCAGGTAACCCTATACCATTTTGGACAAATGGCTGTCCAGTTTCTTCTTTAAAACTTCCAGCATTCACAGCTTCTGGAGGCAGGTTGTTCCACTGGTTAATTGTTCTAACTGTCAGGAAGTTTCTCCTTAGTTCTAGGTTGCTTCTCTCCTTGATTAGTGTCCATCCGTTGCTTCTTGTCCTGCCTTCAGGCGCTTTGGAAAATAGCTTGACTCCCTCTTCTTTGTGGCAGCCCCTGAGATATTGGAACACTGCTATCATGTCCCCCCTCATCCTCTTCATTAAACTAGGTTTAATGAAGAGTACAGGTACACTTATTCTGACAATGCTAAGACTATAACGGAATGTCAGTTCTTTTCTGGCTAATAAGAATTTGAGCAATTTAAGGGCCAAAATACCATTGTTTGAGGGACATGTTCAAGACATAGAAAACTGCTGACATTATGATGACCTGATGATCCTAGCACTCCTTACAAGCATTGATGATGTTACCTAGTTTGGGTAATAAAATGTCTGCAAGAAAATAAGCCAGCTCAGAGAGCACCAAGGATTCTTCATGATGACCTGATCACCAGTGTTGAAAGAAAAATCTTCATCAAGGTCCAGTCCAAGCTGGGAATAAACAAAATGGAGACTGCTTTAGAAAGAAGGTTGTAGTTTATTGAAGAGCAGAGCCAGACAGAAATGTGGCTCTGGGAAAGCTGACCACATGTAGCTGGGAGTGGTGGGTTTTTATACCTTCTTGGGCTTTTGTGTTTGGAGTTGTTCCTGTGGCATGAACTTTGACCTGAGGTTCAGTGTGCCTTTCTGGTATTCTAATGGTAGTGGGTTAATCCTACTATGTTCCAAAGATCATATCCTGCTTCCCTGGGGCTGGGGCTGATGACTATGTCATGTGTTGGATTTTTTGGGTGAGGGTTGTTGATTCTAGGGATCTTTGTCTTTCTAATCCCATCCTGGCTAAAGTTTTTCTGAAAGGATTATCACATCTGCATTTCTACAGACCTGGCCTCTGCTTGAGGCAGAGAGACTTGTGGGGGGGGGGTGGTTTCTGCCTAAGATTTTCCATTATTCCTTTGGGAAAATATAATATTCTGCCTTTTTAATATTCTCCAAAATATTTCTTTCTCTGGTGGGGCTGACTTCCCACACCAGCTTGCCATATTGGGAAATGCAATGTGTTAGAGGGATACTATGTTTACAGATATATATCAAGGCAAATACTAACTTCATTAGTATTTAAATTTCATTAAATTTCACTAGAAGTCTAGACACAATTGAGGACAGTGCTTTTGTCTAAACTATGGACAGTAGTATCTCAGCATGGTCTCTGAAACAAGCTTGCCATGACATCCCCATAATTTGCCCTTTTAAAAGATGCTTTGATTATCATTGAAGTTTTTGATAAATATATGATAGATTTTTATCAAAACAAGAAGAACATGACCTCAGCTATTCTTTCTCATTCTTGGATGCAGTTAAGAGAACAAGACTCCCTCTGTAAGTATGTCATGATCTATTTATAGATCATAAAGAGCAGGAACATTGAGAAGTTTAAAAGGCACTTCGAGGTATGTCTTAGCGAATGTGTCTGAAATTAAACCAGGACAGTGCTTAACTTCACTTGCAATTTCAAATAGTTGGAATAAATCCTTTTGATCAAGGGTTGGTTTCCAGACTATGGACTCAAGCTCTCTGGGGATTCACACATTTTTTAAAAAAAAAATTAATCAGGTTTGCATGAGTGGGAATACTGTCAAAACTAGCCTCAGCTTTTGCTCCAAATTTTGCCTGGGCAAGTGTCAATGGGCAGTTATTCAGGTAATCCTCAACTTACAACAGTTCATTTAGAGACCGTTCAAAGTTAGAATGGCAGTGAAAAAAGTGACTTATGATCATTTTCCATACTTATGACTATTGCAGCATCCAATATCTAACAACACCTTCAAACCAACCTTTTAAACTTTAGTCATTCGCCTTTTAAAAATATTAACAATGAACATTAAAGACAAACATGGCAGATAAGGACATTTACAAAACAGTCAAGTAAAGTTGAGTGTGGCAGTGAAAGTGTTAAGGGGATGATGGGGGGAAAAACTCGATGGTTTTTCTACCCACTCACCCGATGCCCATCCTGCTTGATGTCCTCAACACATGATTAATTTATTTAATGGTTAATCCAGGGCTGATCATCATCAACATTGTCAATGAGACCTTATTGTTTGTTCATTTGACAAAATTTATGTCAGGAGAAGTGAAACAGTTAACATGAAACTTAGCTGTCTCTAAAGTGAATTGAGACAGTGGTGGCCTCATATGGATGTGGCATTTAAAACAGTTGAGAGTTAATAAGACATAACTAATAGGATGTGAAGATAAGCCCTAAGATCTCCAGTCTTCTGATCAGATAGAAATAGAGTAGAAGAAAAGAGAGCAACAAAGAGGGAGTCCCTTGCTCACTACCTATACTGCTGAAGTTTTAAAATACTAATATGACCAAACAACACAAAGAATCAAGGTTTCCAAAGATTCATTTGCAAGGGACTAATTTATCACATTCATGTTGTAGGCTAAGCCAATAGTTTTCACCAAAATTATAACAGCCCTCTGAATTCCAGGTAGTTTCCAACTTGGGATCAGACTTTCTAAGCAAGGTGGTTTGTTAAATGAGTCACACCCAATTTAATGCATTTCATTGTTAAATGAGTGGTTTGTTAAATGAGTCACACCCAACGAATGCATTTCATTGCCTCTTACACAACAAAACTGTACATGGAATGATCTGCCTGGCATCTTTCACACTTTGGAGATTGCATTTCAGATTATTGTAGTTGAGACAGGATTTATTTTTTTTTAACATTGGTGATCCGAAGAAGGAAGCTTTTTTTGACTCAGGGCTGCATTATGGTTTTCTGGCCTGGAAGATCACCAAAAGGGTTGGAACCATTTTTTTTTCAGTTCTAGTTTTATGAACTGTGGTGTTTTAAGGGTTAACAAGCTTGCTGAAATCATTCATATTTTTTTCCCATGGGGAAAAATAATTGGGAGGGTGCTAATTTTTTATGGGAGGCATTGTATGTTTCCTTTTTTAAAAAAGAAATGCAAAAAAAAGGTTTCATCCTATCCAGTCTGAGGAGACCATATTGTCAATTTGGTATGGTCACTATCTGAGGCTGCCTTATTTGCAACTACTTAGATGAGGTCTAACATCTGTGGTCTAAAAATAAACATCATTCAGAACAGCTGACTCAATCCTACTAGAACTCTGAGCAATAGGACAATCAGATTTTTTGTGTGTTTAGAAACTGAGTGACTAAATAAACGTATCTTGTTTCAAGTGGTTTTGGGGGTAATTAAAAATCCTACATTTTAAAAATAATTGCTCAATAAAGTTTGGTGGGGTCTGTGCACAAATGATTTAGAACATTATGATTGGCAAAGAAGCACCCTTTTAGGGGCTGATTAAAAAAAGCCATTCTAAATCATGATTTATTCATTAATCGGCCCATCAATTATGCTAATTAAGGTTGTCTGAATGACTCACAAAACAACTAATTATATTTGGTTCTGCAAAGCAGTAGTAGGCTTTTTAAAATACTGCCTGGGCAGCGGTGATTAATGAAGCTTCTGAGTGCAGGTGTTAACTCCAGTAATCTCTAAAATAGCGAATCTGCACAAAAAAACAAGAAAGTAGTGAACCATGTAAATCATATAAATCCCATTTTCTTCCATCTTTCCAAGGTCATGGCAAGACATATTTATCAAATAGATTACATTACTCTCCTGGAAAAGGATCAATCTAGACTTTTTGCATTAACTCTATTACAACTGACAGTAGAATCCATAGTACAATGTGCTGGTTCAGGGCATCTCCTAATTCACCCACCTCTTTCAGATTGTCCTATTTTAGGAATCATTGTTCCAGAATGACAGATGGGGAAGAGACTGAGGGGAAGAAAAAGAGGTTGGTTTAACCTGCTCCCTTAGTTCAGTGGTACAATCTCTGCACCCTGCGGTTCAGATACAGAAAACAGAAGGGTTCTGAGCCAAGGACTCACTTGGGAAGCTGCAAATTCTGTAGCCCATGGTCTCTACTGATTTATAAGATGTTACTAATTTTTTAATAAGACCTCATATATTTTCACAGGATTAAAAACTACAGTAAAAGAATTGGGGGGGGGAGATAAAACAGATTAAAAAAATTAAAATCAGTAAAAGATAAGGAAAGAAAAAGAAAAGAAAAAGAAAAAAGGAACATTTTTAAAGAAGCTACATGATCTTCTCTACAGTAGTTACAAACATAATTATTACCATTTCCACTCTTCTAAATTATACCTCAGAGTTTCTCTCTTCCCATAAGCAATCTTTTTAATCAGTAAATTTTAAGATCATCCATTCATAAAGGGTTTCCATTGTTACCGTATAATGGAATTGTTCCTTCCCTAATCAAACAAGTCAATTTGGCCATTTCTGCAAACTCTGCCATCTTCACAATTCACTCCTTCCTTATGGGTATTCCTATATTTCCTCCATCCTTGTGCATATAATAGCTTTGCTGCAATCACCAGTAAAATTATAGATGATTTCCAGTAAGAATTATCACATACAAAGCCAATTCTGTATACCTTGTAGGCATGTGAGCTTTGATTATTTTTAACAAAAAGAAAAATAAGCTGGCTGGAAAGAAAATTCAAATTCTAAAATGTATTTCATTCTAAAATAAATCATGTTCCAGAATTATTTAGCTTTATAACTGTCAGCAAATATGGAAGAATGATCCAGCCTGTTTACTGCATTTCCAATAGTCAACCAGTCACCCAGTCTTTATTGTAATCTCAGATTAGTACAAAAATTATATCCATAAGTAGTTTATAATTACCTATAACCATCTAACTTAAGAAAGGGGTAAATAAAAATCCATTATCAGAGTTGAAACATCATCTTGAACCTGGGATGCACTAGTGAATCCAAACCATTTTTTTTGTTTTTCCCATGCTTGCAGGTTTTATTATTTCTTCCTCAAAAAAAAAAAGACCAAAAACTGAGCACTTATTTGAGATGGTCCTTATACGCTCTCAACAATTCCATATAAGTAATAGAACCCTTGAATTGATGTCATGTAAGAACAATCGGGGGGGGGGGATCTGTTACACAGTTTGTAGTGTTTTCACAACTGTTAATATAGAATCTGTTATATGATTTCAAGAAATAATTCTCTTACCCATTTTATAGCAGTGGTCAATTGTTAATTTAAAATTAGGCTCTTAAAATTGTATGAACTAAAGAAGAACTGCATGCATGACTTGTCCAAGAATATATTATCTCTTTTTAAAGTCAGGAAAGAGAGAGGGGGAAATGCAGCAACTTAAAATAAAAAAAATATCTCTTCTTTCCAGGTCTGATGAGTATTAATGCAATCTGGACCCCAGAGAGCAATTAAACCTGACAACCCAGCATGAAATATGCCTGTGTGTTGCCAGAGTAATAGACAACTCAGCAGTTTGTTTTATGGCACATACGACATAGATCTTGTCAACCTACATCTCTTCCTTAATTACATGAGAGTCTTCCATGCTATTTTGCATATGAGCTCTGCTGCTTAATAAAGCTTTAACTTCAATGATTAGAACATTAAGCTTGGATGTTTTGAAAATATTTTGTTGACTCTTGCTTTAACAGTCACATTCAAATTAAAGCAGATTTTATAAGTGTTTTTTAGAAATGAACATTCCTCCAAACATGGTAGTTGTTGTTTCTACAGTTGTTGTACATTCTCAGTCTGTCTGAGAATGACTGAGATGCCTTCAAGGTTATTGCCTCTCTTTCTAGCAGAACTACCATACAAAGTTGCTGTGTGTCTTGAATATCATTTCTTCCCCCCCCCCTCTATGGACAGGAAGAGTGGTGCCAAACTGCTGGCTAGGCTAGACATGTTGGACAAGAGATAAAAGCACAAGCTCTAAGCTGGAATATTCCCTGGTTCAAATTTCAGATGCTCTGTGGATTCGCTAGATACTCTTAATGATTAAGGGCCTGGAGACAAAAACATATGCAGAACGGTTGCAGGAATTGGGTATGGCCAGTCTAGAGAAAAAAAGGACTAGGAATGACATAATAGCGTATTTCAGTACTTGAGGGGCTGCCATGAAGAAGAGGGGAGTCAACTTATTTTGCAAAGCACCAGAAGGCAAGACAAGAAGCAACGGATGGGAACTAATCAAGGAGAGAAGCAACCTGGAATTAAGGAGCAATTTCCTAAAAGGGAGGACAGTTAACCAGTGGGACAGCTTGCCTTCAGACGTTGTGAATGCTTCATCACTGGAGGTTTTTAAGAAAGATTGGACAGCCACCTATATAAAATGGTATAGGGCAGACATGTCAAACCCATGACGTCAGGTGACGTCGCGCAACTTATCGGAGCTATTTCGCCATTGCCGGCAATGGGGTGGGTGCGGCTCCGGGATGATGAAACCGGCCCACGAGCCGACAGTTTGACACCCCTGGTATAGTGTCTCCTGCTTGAACAGGGGATTGGGCTAGAAGACCTCCAAGGTCTCTTCCAGCTCTGTTCTGTTTAGTATATGAAGATAATAATTCTTTAAGAAGGACAGTTGGCTCAAGAAGGGAGGAAGCCCATGCTGTTTATTCATTTGTGGATAGAGAAGAATCACATTTTTTAAATCTTAACTCTGTGGCAGCTCCTGCCTTCTGGAATGACCTACCCCCCGACCTACGTACAGTTGCGGACCTGCGCCTTTTTCGCTGAGCCCTGAAGGCCCATCTATTCCGTGCGGCCGGCCTGGCGTAGTTTGATTATGTTTTAGTGGGGGTTTTGTATGGGGTATTTTTAGAGCAGGCCTGTTATTTAATTTGATTTTAGAACAGAAACTTGCGTATATTTATCGTGGTTTTTATTATCGCCTGTTCACCGCCCTGAGTCCCGTAAGGGAGATAGGGCAGTATATAAATTTAATAAATAATAATAATAAATAAATAATAGTGGAAGCAGCTTGGAGAAATAAACAGGAGAGTCCTCCTTACAATCATCGATTGGAAGGGAAGGGGTGATATAACCTCTGAATTTGCAGTATCCGCTCTATATCTTATCCTCCTTTTATTGTAGCTCTTCAATCAATAGTGTGTCTGTGAGAAACAGAGTATTCATACAAAACGAAGTCATAAACATGATAAAAACTGCTACAGTGGACTTTCAGGTGTAATCTCAGATTCACTTCTCTCTCTATAATTGGCTCCATGTGCTACTTTACTGATTTTATGCCTTGCTGCACTGTGTTTCATTACTCATACACATTTGAAACATGTTAATGGTGAAACTGATGTGGTTTTATTGCACTTTCTTTTTTTTAAAATCTTTCTATAAGCAATCATTAATTCTACTCATAGAGAATTCAAAACCTTGAAATACAAACAACACTGTTTCTGTGATGAATATATACATACACCTTTTTTATAAGCTTTGAGGGGGTTTTCCACATTATTCTATTATTTTAGAGCCAGTGAGAGAACAAATAGAGCCAGCACAAAGTGATAAGGAAAATGACCCTCTCCTGTCTTTCCATTACCAAGAGCTCTCCTGAGATGCAGTCATTACGATTGCTACCTAAGATAATTATTCACACAGATGCTTAAGTGTACGTATTTGGAATTTTTTATCCTATATACTGCATGAATTCCTTGTGATGAAGAAATTAATAAGGTGGGTTGTTACATCCTAAGCATAGCCTCTCAGATTTTGCAATACACAGAAACCTCCTTAAATAATAAGTATTTGTGTGACCTTGCAGCAATAAAAGTTCATGTGAGTTTGGGTTGAGCAAAAAATAATTATAATTACATATGTATACATAAAGCAGGTTTGGTGTAGTGGTGAAGGCATGAGCCTAGAAAGTGGGAGACTGGGAGTTCTAGTCCCACCTTAGGCATGAAATCAGATAGATGACCTTGGACCAGTCACTTTCTCTCTGCCCTTTATAAGAGGTAATGGCAAACTACCTCTGAAAATCTTGCAAAAAAAAATTAGTCCAGGCTGTTGTCAGGAGTCAGTACTAACCAGAAGGCACCATAATAGATAAATAAAGTATTTGTGCATATCACTTGAAAAAATTCTATGCAATTCTCATCATTCTTGACTTTGGAGCATTTACTATCTAAGTTGCTCGTCTATGGAGATTCTCAGTCATCCAGATCATAGTTGTCCCAAAGATGCTTTTTTACGAGGCAACTGGACTTTCTAGTTTTCCTTTGAAGACACTTCTTCAGCTCTGGATGAGACGTGAAACGTCTTCAAAGGAAAACAAGAAAGTCCAGTTGCCTCATGAAAGAGCATCTTTGTGACATTTAAGCTGCTCCTGTGCTATGCTCATGCCAGCTTTAGTCTAAGCCAATTTAAGAAAATCCTGTCCAAACAGAGACTCTTTGGCAGGAACTTGCAAGGTATTCAGTCCAGATGGGAGTCTCCATCTCCTGTTGGGTAATTCCCTGTTTTTCGGTCTTCCCACCTGCCTATTCAAGGAAAGCAATTGCCAATCATTTTCCTTCCTATCAGCAAATGTATATAAGTTTATATGTATGTACGTGTGTGTGTGTGTGTGTGTGTGTGTGTGTGTGTGCATAATTAAATTCCATTTATATATCCACAGTTAAAGAATAGGAGTGCACATATATACAAGCAGGGTTATTTTAAAAAAAAAAATCCTTTCCTATTGCCTTATAATTTTCAAATGGTCTTTAAAGACCTTTTTTAATCTGATACAAGAGGACCTTAAATAGGGACTCATGTCCTGACTAACCAGATGTATTAATCCAAGGTGGGCCAAAACTCCTCTAGTCACAGTCTCCACCTACTGCTTTAGTAATAACCCTGAGTTCAAAAGAACCCGCAAGATATGAACCTGCTCCTTTCGGGTGAGGCCTCCCCATAAAGAGAAAACCCTAACATTTCAGAGAGAGCCTTGAGGACAACAGCTCCTCTAGCTCATTGGAGTTCAACTTCAACCCTTTTTTGCCCCATCCAGATACTGACAGATTCCAGGCACTAAAATAACACATCACAGCATTTTCAGCACTTTAGACTCACGTTCATCAGTACCTTATAAACAGTAGACTTGTCAACTTCAGCATTTATTTTAATATCTGCAAAGCCTGTCCATTTTAAAGACTTGAAATTCAAAATAATGCATTAAGATAATGAACCTCAGTAACACATATAGTTCAATAGATATTCCAGAGGGTACAGATATTCTATTACACATTGTGCCAGGAACCATCTATGAATTATGGTGCTGCTATGATTGATTGGTGGATGGTTTTGATAGATAGCTACTTTAGTGGGTCACTCCAGGCTTTTCTCCCTGTTTGCTTGCTTGCCCAGAGAAAGCAGGTGTGTATTTTTCTGGTACTGCCATTTTGTCTCTGGCAGTTAATTTTAATAAGTAAGTAGTTCAATTAATATTTATAATGTACACATATACAATAACACAACAAACTTTTATAGGGGGAATAGAATCTCTGGGGTCATCTTAAATTTAGAATTGTCTTCCTTTCAGGTAAATATAGTCAAGATGAACATTCTTCAGATTTATTGTACCTCCCAATGGAAAATCTCTAACTCTATTAATTGCACACATAAAAGGTATTGCATGTTTGAAGCAGTAAAATACACACAAACACACACACACACACACACACACACACACACAGAGAGAGAGAGAGAGAGAGAGAGAGAGAGAGAGAGAGAGAGAGAGAGACTGGAGGACTACAAATGAAACTTTATGACTGGACCTTCTATGACTGATAGCAGAATAAATGCATTTTCTATACTTTTCATAGCACCATCTCAGGGGCTGAAAGAAAAGAAGCCAGAACACATGCACCAGCCTACATTAATCAAATAACTATGTTGAGGAAAAGTTGCAAATATGCCTCTGGCTGTTGTTTCTGTGACCTTCTTTGTTCCATAGGGCAAACTAAGGCTAGCAGCAGCTTTTATAAATACATCTAAGAGAGAACACAGCTTAGCATTTTGCCTACCTGTATTAGCAATCATGCTATATAGCTGCCATCCCTTTTGGATAATATTAAATTGGAGAGATAACTTATGAAATAATGGACACCAAAGTCCATTTTCTTGAGATGTTATTTGCCCTAGATTATGGTTACATTTCCTCCTATGTCTCTATTAGCCTCCTTTTCTCCATGTTTCTTTACTTGAAGTACATCTATAGTTTTAAGCAATGGTTTCATCGACTTGCTTCCTCTTCTTCAGAAAAAAGAAATATTTAGGTCAGAGACTTTAAGGCAGTTGCTGGAATCACTATTTGCAACAACAATAAAACAATCATATTTTGGGGGGGAAGCATTTGCCTTAGGTCTGCTGGACAATCTCTTTGTTACATGTGATTTTTCACACAACAGACATTTGTAATTTGTAATACTGAACATATAATTGCTATGACACAAATAATTGTATCTGTGCCTATACCAGGGGTGTCAAACTGGCGCCCCACGGGCCGAATGCGTCATGCGTGGGACATGCCCACCCGGGCTCCGCAATGCAAAAAATGTCATGAATGTCATGATATGTCACATGATGTGATCGAGTTTGACACCTATGGCTTGTACTTATATGATTATGCTTTTGGCAAAATCTGTCTTTATTGGAAAAGATTGCTCACATCTTATTATATCAACACTACTGCAACCTGAAATACTGTATATCAAGCATATCTTAGCTAATGGAGAAAGTCCCCCCAAACCCCTGATAAGAATTCTGTCATAGTTCCGACTAATAAACACTTCAAAGAACTTCCAGGCATTGTTATCCTAGAAAGCCTTTATTACAGTGTAACAGAGTGTCGGCACAACATGGATGGATGCCAAGATCTGTATTTCCCTTCCTTTGCACATAACATTCCAGGCTATTCCCCACCCCTATTTTGCTGTCATGATTCACATTTTCCAATCAACCTGAAGGGCAAAGATTCACTTCCATTCCCTTCCCGTATCTTTCTCCTCCCCCCTACCATCATCTGAATTAACTCTAAAAATACCAGACAGTTCTGCATATCTTGTCAAAGCAATAATATCCAATATTAGCAGTCTCTGTTTCAGACTTTTGCAGACTTTAGAGGGAATCTAAAATTCTCAACTTCTAACTTCAAAAGAAAAATGAGATGTTGGTTATCCAACACATGACCCACAAAGGACTCTTTTTCAAATGAATTTGGCCTGCAGCTGAAAAGTTGAGATCCATCACCACGTAGTAGTGCCATTGCCATTCAAATACAGTATGCGGAAGAAAAAGCAGAGCAATACCTTAAAAATACAGTGAAAACACTGTATGTGCTGGTACAGGCAGATCTCGACTTACGATCACAACTGAGCTCAAAATTTTTGTTGCTAAGAGAAACATTTGTTAAATGAATTTTGCCCCATTTTACAACTTTTCTTGCCACATTGTTAAATGAATGGCTGCAGTTGTTAAATTAGTAACACAGTAAGTGAATCTGGCTTCCCCATTGACTTTGTTATCAGAAGGTCACAAAAAGTGATCACATGACCCTGAGACACTACAACCATCATAAACATGAACCACTTGCCAAGCATCCAAATTCTGATCATGTGACCAATGGTCAAAGGTCACTTTTTCAGTGCTGTTGTAGCTTTGAATAGTCATTAAATCAGTGGTTCTCAACCTGTGGGTCGGGACCCCATTTGGGGTTGATCGACCATTTCACGGGGGTCGCCAAGCAAGGCTGTCCGCCATTTTTTTTGTGCGCCATTTTTTTGTCCACCATTTTTTCCCCTTTTCCGGCGGGTGCCTTACCTCTCTTGGGCTGGGGCAGCTGGTGGTCGGCTTGCTCCATCTCTGCTGCTTGCCAGCTACGCCTCGACCGGCGCAGGGGGCAGAACCATGCATGCACGGTGCTCCCGGGCAGGGAAAGTCCTCGACTTACGACTGGTTGGGTAGTCCTCGACTTACGACCGGTTTAGTCCTCGACTTACGACCGGTTTAGTCCTCGACTTACGACCGGTTTAGTCCTCGACTTACGACCGGTTGGGGTCGCAGCATTAAAAAGGTTGAGAACCACTGCATTAAATGAACCATTGTAAGGCAAGGATTACCTGTAGTAGGGAAGGGTTATATAATTTAAAAGGGAGTTCCAGAAAACTGAGGATTAAAAATCAGTGGCAGTAGCATATTTGGGATAAAAGAGGATCTCAGGCCTGCATAGATGGATGACTGAGCTTGCTT
The DNA here is from genome assembly GCF_001527695.2 of Protobothrops mucrosquamatus. Lineage (NCBI taxonomy): Eukaryota > Metazoa > Chordata > Lepidosauria > Squamata > Viperidae > Protobothrops > Protobothrops mucrosquamatus. The sequence continues at coordinate 288,306 of NW_015387064.1, read as the reverse complement.
AGAATATACAAGATCCAGAGGCAGAGTTTGGCTGACTCTCCTCCCCCTAAAAGTCTATCATTTATTATTATCTACAATTATGGCAGGATATTACACTTCAAAGGTATTTCAAGCAAAGTTGCAAGGTTGTTCCCTTTGTATGTGGATGGCTGTTAGATTTTGAAATGAGTAACTCAGCCTAGAAATTTCTTGGCACAAAACAGCAAAGATGAGAAATAAATGGCTCCTTGGAGAGTCTTTCATGGGATAGAAAGCAGCTCAAGTGAGATGAATGAGCTTCCAGCCTCCAGCTACAAACAGCCAATATACAGGTGATGTCAATCTGTACGGCTGAGAGTCATGGATTTGATTAAAGCAGAGTATTAAGGCTGAGAGAAAAATCTAATTTGCTGATGCATCAGTAACTCCGTGCTATAATCAAATGAAGAGGGGAGGGGAAAACAAAAACTTTAGCTAGGGAGGAATATATTAAAATGGAGGCAAAAGATGAAAAACCGATGGTGGAGGTGGTGGTTTTGCGGAGCGCTTTCTTCTGAGCTTAAGACTGTAAAAAGGGCTTATTTATCTTTGTTGCTCTTGTCATCTCATCAGTTTTCTAGCATTTTGCTGTCAGCTCATTTGAAATGTTAGATATTCAAGCAATTCTGATAGAGCAGTCTATATTTGCTGTCAGATAATTATTTGTAATACATTTCAGGGGCTCATAAAGTCTAATGAATGTGGCTCAGCTGGGGTGGATGATGAATAAGGGATCGTTAGTGAAAGTGTAAGCCTTGGGACTGCTCGGATTTATTTAGTAGATTTTTCCATTGTGGAACCTACAGAAGCTGTGGCAAGAACCTGAGACTTCTCTCCTCCAAACATTGAAAAGATCCATCTCTACTTACCTTCAGCAAGATAGTCGATGGACAGATACTCACTGTCACACCTAAGAGCCATCTTGGAACTGCTTCTGTATGAACTGATAAGTGAACATGGGATGATTTGCCATTGCAAATGTAAACAGGTTCAAGTTGAGCATGTGAAAGGTTCTGTTGAGGGACACTGGATCTGAAATGACAGGATTGGAAATGTGTACGACTTCTGGTGACTCATTCCTACATTCAAAAGCAGTGATGTCTCACTTCTGCCAGAGGCAGTTTTGTTCAGGGAAAGTCCTTTTTTTTCTGCTAGAACAGTACAATTTACTCAATACTCAAAAATGGTTATATTCTGGAATTGGGAAATTATAATGTTTCTTTCTCTCCAGCCCAACCAGGTGACCCATCAATATCCATTGCAAGCAGCACATGGTATTGTGCAAAGGTCACAGCTTCTGAAATTGTTGACAATAAATTATCTTCACCCGATTTGTTTTTTGAACTTTACTTTAACAAGGACAGTGTCGAGGCATTTACCAGGTGACCTGTGAGAATTGCTAAGCAGCCAGCTTTTTATTGGTTCTACCAATCTTGGCATCTGGGGAAAAAAAACAATACTAGATTTTTCAGAAAAGGTCCATCTTATATTTCAACTCTCACTTTTTCACCATTTTCAACCTGTCAGGTTGATTAACTCATCAATTTACAAATCAATTGATTGCTATTTAGTGGTTAGCAATATGGGAAGCAGTGTTTTTGATCTCAAGAAATGTATCCCCCCAAGAACTGACTTTCTTTTGGAATGAAGAATACTAGAAACATGCACTATTTTAGATAGATAGATAGATAGATAGATAGATAGATAGATAGATAGATAGATAGATAGATAGATAGATAGATAGATAGATAGATAGATAAAGAAGGAGATGCCTATGAATCTAATGTAGTCTTAGTTTTTCTGTGGAACTCAGTGACACTGTCCTTGTAAGTAGAGATCAGAGGAAAACTCAGTCTACATTCAACTCACAGAGGACTCTCTTTCCACATACAAAGATTACATTTCAGTGATGGCAGACATCAATGGCAGACATTTTCTAGGATTGGAAGCAAAGATGGCTGTGGTAGAGACCAAGGAATTCCAAGGCTGTAGGCTAGGCAAGGGTGTTCAACCTTGGCAACTTTAAAACTTGTGGATTTCAACTTCCAAAATTCCCCAGCCGCCATGTGGGGAATTCTTGGAGTTGAAGTCCACAAGTCTTAAAGTTGCCAAGATTGGACACCCCTGGGCTAGGCTGAAAAGTATATTTAAAAAAAATCTTGGAAGAAAGCAGTGGCAAATCACATCACTACTGCTGTCAAGAAATTGTACAAACTATCCATAAAGTCACCAAGAGATTTTATTGTGCCCTTTTAGAAAGATTAAGGTCTTACTCTCAAACAGCAAAGTGGTCATTTTTCAAACACAATCTATATATGCCATTGGCTTCAGACTTCATCCATAGAAACAGATTGCCCATTTAGTAAACAATGCATCAGCATTAACATTGTCAGCTCCCAGATCATCCATTTTCAATCATTAAACTGGTCAAATGCACAACATATATAATCCCAAACTCAGTATGTAATTAATTCAGCCAAGTCCACTTCTTGTATGGTTGCATAAGGACTAATAGCTAAATTATCACAGCATCCCTTGTTACTCCTCATGAGTCAAAGATAATGTAGGTGTAACTCTAAAATGGAGACACATGGTCATTCCTCCTTACCTTCTAAACCCAATAACTAGAAATGCTTGAATTAAATTTTGACTAGCTTAACAAAATTGTGCAGTAACTATCAAACCGACACAATATTCTCATGACATTGCCTTCAATGCCCAGCCAATTCATGTGTACTTCTAGGTACAATTTAAAGCACTAATTGTCACTTTTAAAACTCTCCATTTTCAGGATTCTCTCTGTCTCATTGTTTCTCATTTAAGTCAGGCAGGAGAGGCATGCTGTGATCCCTGCCTATTAAAGAATGTCATATAGCACCACCCCAAAAAAAATGTTTTCTTGGTTGCAGTGCCCAGCCTTTGGATGCCACACCCTGAGATTAGACTGGCCCCACCTCTGTCACTTTTCAGAAAGTTTTAAAGATTTGGATGTGTTCCTTGGCATAGGGATCGGAAAGTTAATTAGAACCTGTGTGATGTTGTTTCTCTGTGGATTGGGTTTTGTCTCGGTTGTCATCATAATTGTTTTTCTGATGTTCATTTTGTATTGTGTTTTGTATGATATTAGCTGTCCAGAGTTGCTCTGGCAAAGTGGGCAGCCATAGAAATCAAATCAATAAATAGATTAACCAGTGGTTATTTAAACCTCCCATGTTTCTCCTTTCCTGAGTAACTACAGCATGCCCTACCTATCCTAACCAATCTTTGGCAGGCTCTCTTTTGGGGGAGAGGCTGCTCCAGGTGATGTGTCACCTCTCCACCATTGCCCATCCTCTTCTATGGTATCAGCTATACAGGCAATTACACAAAATCCATTGCTTTGAATAGGTATTGATAGTAGAGGATGTCTTAATAGCTTGTGCTCCTTGAGGACCAAACCTCCACTCAATGCCTTTCATATAAAGTCCTCTGTAATCTATTATTAAATACGTACCCAATATAATTTGCTCCCAACTAATGAGGTTCTGCCGTTACTCAGAAATATCCCACTGATTTCAATAGCATCCTCCCACTCACACTGCCACAAGTAAATATACATTTTATTTGAAATCTCAGCATCCCATGTGTAAAAACAATATATCTGAGCACAAGAGAGCTGTCATCTTCAGTTCCCTGAGACACTTTGTTGAGTTGAAGTCACATGAACAGCCATCCAGAAACACCAATTAGTACAGCCTGTACTGTTTCAGTGTGATCAGGAAGACTTTGCAGGCATCTCTCTCTTCAGATTTAGAAATGCCAAAGATCTTAGTCAGAGGTTCTGATCTCCTTCTCATAACCTTTGTCCAATGATCTGGTGGCCCTATCTTGACCAGAGCAATATCTGACAAAAAGCTTTACCAAGACTATTGCAAATGTTGAGGCAAAAACTCTTTTCTGGATTTCTCTTGAAAAAAATGCAACTCCTGTGAGGGGATGAATAAACTGGGCTTTCATTGGTCTAGAGCAGGGGTTTTAAACTGACCGCGTCATGTGACGTGTTGCGAAGTATCGTGACTTTTTCCCCCTTGGCGGAGCTGGGGTAGGCGCAGCTTCCACATGACGCATCCAGCCCACAGGCCCGTAGTTGATACCCCTGGTCTAATCTCTCTTCCTTTCTATCTCTTCCCATAAATTATACATACACACTTCTTTTGTATCTAGCTATTTAAATTAGCATTATATAAAGTGGTTTATCTCCAAACACACATTTTAAAATTTCAAATAAACATTTTAAACATATATTGATATTTTTAAACTGCCAAGATAATGTCATTCAGGAATCTGGAAACCAGCAGATAGTTACATTCCAATTCATGTATTAGTCTGATTAAGTCAAATCGTACTGGAATTTGTAACACTCTTTTTCAACCATGCCTTGCTGTACTTGAAGGTGCAGGGGAAACACACAGCAAGTGTTCAGTACAGTTGGTTAGTAAATATTAAAACCTATTTTCATCTTTCTACATTCTAGCCAAGCATTTGGATGACTGACAAGTAAGAAATTCCTTATCCATTGTATAAGGAAATTCTCCAGAAGGAATTGTTATATAAAAATCAGCTAATGACTTTGGTTGTGTCCTTTAAGATTAAAAGATTGCTTGAAAGTCAAATCAAATTCCAACATTGAGAGGGGGAAATAACCGATTCCAGTAAGAATGCCAGCAAATTGCTAACATCTCAGGCACAAAGAACAGCTATCACAGAATCTGCAAATTATGTCTATTATGTAAATACTGTAGTGATTAGCGATTATCATAGTGATAAGGAAAAGGCATGTTTTTTGGTAATGTACATTTCATATGATCAATCTATAAAACACTACCAATCCTTACCTGACAGAAAGCTGCACTGCGCTCCCCAAATTTATCGCCTTTCGTATCTTTTCAATGAGTTTTCTACCACTTTCCCAGGCATCCAAAAAAACTGATCCTGCTGGAGATTTTGCCTTTGCTCTTGAAGAATCAGTAATGGTATTCTTCCAATCATCAGATATGGATGAAGCCTTCATCCATACATTAAGCAAATCATATAGCCACTCACAAGCAAGCTACATTCACTTTTTAACATTCCTTTGGTTAAAGCATCTATACCTACAGCACCAATCTTTTTCTCTATATATGCACTGTACAATAGTCACCATTCTCATTCATTCTTGGATCTCCCAAAGGCTCAATCCCTTTTTCTGTACATTCCGATTAGCATCAATAAACAGAATGATTTCCCCCCCATGGATCACATTTGAAATCAGTCTTTCTCTAAACTACTGTATTCATTGGAATGTAAGAAGTAACTGGTAGAATCTATTCTTAGTTTGTGGTTTGCCATGAATGCCAGTGGTTGCAGTCTTCTACTTTATTGGTTAGCAAAGATAGATAGTCCTCAGATTATGACTTGTTCAATAACTCTTCAGTTATGATGGTACCAAAGGGGACTTACAACCGGTCCTCCAAGTTGCAGCCACTTGCAATATCCCCATAGACCTGTGAGCATGATTTGGGTGATTGGCAAAAGTTTTGCAGTTACAATGGTTGCAGTGTGCCACAGTCATGTGATGACCATTTGCAATCTTCTTTGCTGGCTTCCCTCAAGCGAAGTCAATGGGAAAGCCAGCAGGGAAGGTTGAAAGTCACTTCTCTTAAGTCGTTCCTTCTGTAGAAAGTCATGGGTTTTCCCTTTCTTTGGATATTGTTGGGAGTACACCTTAGGCTTGTTGGATACAGTAGATACTGACTGCCATTGCCCAGCAGGGCTTTCGTCAAAATTTATACATAATTCTTTTTAGTAAAGTAAAACCAGACTTTGGTTCCAGGATTGTTGACAAATAACACAGAGAAGGCTGAATTGCAGCACCTATTTTATCTTGCTTGAGGCCTCAAAAAGAAAAAAAAAAGCTATAAGGTAGCTGTAACAATATTGACAGGCAAGACAGGAGAAAGAGATAAGGGTCAAACTCACAAAGGAGAATGTGAAAGAAGACTCAGACAATTTCAATGTGTTCAAGTTACAGAATGCAAGCCTTTCAATGCTTTAAACTCATGCATTCCACACATTTCAGACTGTACTTTGAAAAATAGTGTTCTTTTTTTTTTAACTAGAACCTACTTTAGAATATTATAAACAGGTTCTCTCATCCACATGGATTTGTCACTGTTTTTTAATAATACTAAGATAACAAAGTTGATATGAGTTCCATTCAGGGCACTCTGATTAGCAGGAACTACTGGAGGAGGGATGGGAGAAACAATTTTCATACATTTCTTATCTTTACCAAGGCTTAGTCTTATCTGTGCTGTCCCTGAAAATATTAACAATTTCTTTTTCAGAAGACATTAGGGTCTGCAAAATTAAGAGTGAAAAAATGTCTCATTCCCACTAGCAAAAAGATTTCACTTGAATCACAGGAAGCCATCTTTTCTCTGCAAAAAAGCAAATACTAGATCAAACTATATGTTTTGAATTATTGGGGTTTTTTTTCCTAAAATTGTTGTTTTTTTTATTTTGTTGTCAACACATTTCACACATTTGGTATATAACTGCAGATTTTGATTACATGATTTTACACAACTGCTGTAATAAAATATACAAATTAGCTTCACAGTAACAGTACTTCAAAGAAAAATAAAATCATAGGAAGAATAGCCCTTCCATTACTAAAACTTAGAAAATATACCTTCCTAAGGATGATTGTTTGTCAGCTTCTGTAAGCATCTGAGGCAATATTTGTTTCAGTGTGTTATCCCATTAAATATTTAAATCCATTTTAATTAGATTATATCCTTTTTTCTAGAGATGAATATAATGCACACAGATGCAACTTCGGTTTTTTCTCTTACTGCATTATGATGTCAAATTGGAATTGGAGACAAAGACCAAATCTTATGACACTGTAATATGCCATTACAGGTTTCAACCTCATCACATCCTTGATAATAAATCTGATCAGTTCAATATTGATCCTTTGTTTAGGATAATTGAAATATTCCCTTCCTTGCATAACCTACATAAGTAGAGCTCACCATGCTATCCCCTCCAATCTCAAATTCCCAGGACTCTGAAAGGCAATTCTCCTTTCCCTCTGCATTCCAGGGATGTAGCTATCTTGCCTGCTATCTTGCCCATCCCATTCAGAGCTTACCAGCAAGATCCTTTTTTATTATTCAGCATCCTAATTCCTATTTGCATTTTTCTTCCAGAGTGGGGGTGTTGTATGTGCAAGAATACTGTTCCATTTACCACAATACATGCAATAGATTGCAACTGCAATCAAAACCCACGCACCTGTCAGTGCTTTAAATGTCTGAACTCACATTACTACTTCTATTGTAATTTGCAGGCTTCACTGAACCAGTTTTCAAACTGATCTGATTGTCTGCAAACAGAAACATGAGGAATGAGGCAACAAGCAAGATCCTATACCTGCGAGTGTGAAGGCTGCAGTGGATCATTTTAGAAGTCATTTCCACTTTTTTTTAGGTCATGCCTAAGCCTACTTTCTATCTTTAACCTTAGGCATACAGTTTGTTTGTTTTTTTAATTTGTATATAAATATGTGTGTGTGCATGTGTGTGTGTACATGTACACATATGTAAATGAGCTTACATTGTAATTATAATTAAATATCAATTACAGTTAAATATCACTTTCCTTTTCATTATACATATTGGATATGATTCAGAAGATGTTTTTTCATTAAATAGTTAAACATCAATTTATTCCAATGAAAAATACTCAAGATAAGATATGCAAGTTTTCTCTGTTTATTCATAACAACTCATTTCCATGCAAATCAGAACTGACTGCCAGAAATTATTAACATGCCTGTATGAATAAGCTTATACCTTTAGAAGGTACAAAATGTAAATCCTTTGTCTACAATTTATGTAATCAATCTCATGGTTGCCAGACTATCAGAAGAGATATAAACAAAAAAGCAGAAGAACACATAAAAGATGTAAAACAATTTAACATATTAAGGCTATAATATATTTAGAAGTTCAATTTTTCATTAACCATAAAAAACTGAAGAAATTAAAAGTTGCTTTGACAGTACCTCCAAGTATATTTCCATGTATATTAGAAACTTTCCTGTTTTTTATGACAACACAAAATGAATAAATATCATTCTTGTAGATCAAAATATAGCAAAAAGACTTCAGCCTATAAGCTAATTATTCAAAAGAATAATTTAGAATTCAGAAGAAAGACACATTTATACTATTACCCCACTTCATATAAACTACAATACACAAGCCCTCTATACTTTGTGTAGTATTTACAAGATGCAAAGGAGAGAGGTTTCAGTTCAAAAACAGGCTTCATGTCACTTTAAAGAGATGTTTTGAATTTCTGGATTCTTTCTGAACCTCCTTAATGACTGCAGATGTAGCACAAAAGAATTCCAACTAGGCCAAGAGATACAATATTTAATCAGTATTTCAGTTGAACACATCTTCACTTCTCAAGCTGTCAATTATTATCATATAAATATATCATCAGAGTCTGGAAGGGGGTACAGGACAATAGAAAATGTAATTATGGAGAAGGATCTTCACTCCGAATAGCTTTGTACTTAGCCATGTCCTCTGGGAACACTTTAGTCAGTTCCTGAATCAATAGGCTTTTGAATTTCTAAGAGAAAAAGAAAGAAAAGTCACGTCAAGAAATTGGAATTTCACTTTTTAACATGACAACAACTCAAAACATACTTCCAATCAACAAACAATGGCTTCGCCAGAAGATCAAAATTTTGGAATGGGCCAGCCAGAGCACACATGTGAATCCAATTAAAAATCTGTGGGTGACCTGAAGAGGGCTGTGCGTAGGAGATACTCTCACAATCTGAGATTTGGAAGAGTGGGCTATGATTCCCAAGGCAAGATGTGCTATGCTGATAGGCTCATAACCCAAAAGATTGAATGCTAAATCATAATATATACAGAGCACTACCTCATCTTCTTGTACATTCTTGTACGTTCAGCTCTAATGTATTGACTATACAAAATACTCCTGGAGATGACTCAGCTAAATCAGTCCCTTTACTGCAGATAAGAATGAAGCCATATACAGCAGATTTGCCCACTGTGGTATATTTTGCTTACATAAAATAAAATCGTAAAATCAAAAGGTGCTTCAACAAAATATTAAGGGTGTGCACACTTATACTGCCACATTATTCTAGTTTTTTTTTAAATTCCCCCTTCCCCCAAAAAAGATTTCAGTTTGTTTTTCAATTGAATTGTACAACTTATATGTTAATATAAAAGGTGGAAAAAATTCTGAAGTCATTTATCTTGGGGGGGGGGGGGTTACATCTCGAAAACCTGACATGTTAACAGGAATGAGTAGACTTTTGATATCCACTGTATATCAAGTATCTTCATTTTTTCATGTTTTATTAGTTAAAAAATGTTTAAGGAAATCTATGAGAACGCAAAAAAAAATGTAAGCAATAATTAAGAATGTTTGCTTGCAGCTTTTGCCTGCAACCACCAGTCAGATTCCACAAAGAAACAAAAGCAATACATTTCACTTTGAGGGAGCCCTAAAGTCAGATTGACTCTGATCTTGCTGGCTTTCTGCAAAGGCCTGGAGATAAGATTTTGCCATTTCACCTGAGGATCCTGTAACACGGGTATGGAGCTTCTATCGCCTGGAGATTATGGGATTTTTTATGTAGTATGTTCATTAGCCATTATTAGGCCATACCAGAAATACAAAATATAAAATACAAAGTAAGAACATTGTTAAAAATAGAATAAAAGTGTAAATTTAGGGGCGCCAGAGAAATATGATTTGCATTTTCTTTTAATCATGTTATTTTACTCTGTTTTAATATATGCTTATTATTGTTCTGTATTTTACATTCTGTATTTCTGTTATGGCCTAATGGCTAATCAATAAAGGATTACTAAATTATTAAAGGAGAGGGAGTTAATTATTATTCAAGTTTTGTTATGCTTTGGATTATTTTGCTGTCTTTTGTGTTTTTAACTTTGTACATCATTCACTGACATATGCAAGATAAGAGACTGTATAAATTTACAAAATAAACTACATAAATTAAAAGCATAAACTAATTCTGTAGTTATTGACCTGAAGCTTTTGAATGCATATGCAGACAATGTACATTTAAGAAATACACAACTTACCTTCATGGTATCAATTTTACCTTTCACTTGTTCATTTTTAGCTAGAGCTCTTTCCAAACATTCTTTAGTATATAATTGGGGATTACGACCTTGATCTATGTACCTGAGAAAATAAATGTTATAAGATTTTAATGTGGCTCGTGTATATTAACCATGCACATGTTATGCATTCTACCAATATTATTTTCTGAAATTCACACTGGATTAACCCATTTAACGTCACAATCACAATAGCACAGAATTTAAGTAACATTTACAGATAGTCCTCGATATATGAACAAAATTAAGCCCCAAATTTGGGTCATTATGTCATTGTGGTTGTTAAGCAAGGCACCCATATGACTGCCTTACTCAACAACTGCAATACCAGCTCCCCCTCAGGAAGTGGAGGAGGCCTGGCATTAACTGCCTTGCAGAAACCTGCCACAGGCTAGGAGGCATTGGCTGGCTAGCCCACTGGCCTGTGGGCCTTCTCCCCACCCCACCCCACCCCTCTCCCAGAAGTGTTGGGTCTTCCCCCCCACTCAACCACATGATTCCATGGGCAAAAGGGAATTTCAGCACTGGGCTGCAGAAAAACTTGCACCTTCATGATCCCAGCTTCCTTTCCTCAGCCCAGTGTTGCAGTTCCCTTCCCCTCTGTTTACAGAGTATCTACACATGGCCAGAATGATTTTGCACTGTGGGGCACAAAATCAATCTGATAGGCAGCCCTTCCGCCCTCAAAGAGGGTGGCTGAAAGCTTAATGGAATTTTAAGTATAGGGCACTTGCAGAATGGGGTGTTTGGGCCTGGCTCCAAACATCCTATGGTGCAAGAAACCCAAGCTAAAATCCCATTTGACTTTCGCTGTGGACTCTTTAAGCCAGCATCTTTGAGAGTGAAGGGCTGCTTGGCAGAGGAACTTTGCCCTACACTGGATAAAATCAATTTGATTTCTGTTCTCAAAGAGGATGACTGAAAAAGGTCCACCTCAAAATGGGTCCCGATGGACCTTTTTCAGGCAATCCCCAGGAATGAGAGGGAGCTCTATCCTGTTGGCTTCCCCATTGATTTTCTGGAGAAGTCAGCAGGGAAGATCAAAAATGAGGATCACAGGATCATGAGTGCTGTTGTAAGTGCGAATGGGTTGCCTACAGCCCGGATTGCAATCATGTGATTGCAGGGGCACTACAATGGCATAACTTTGTTCAGCAGCACCATCGTATTTTTGAACAGTTGCTGGGTGAATGGTTGTTAAGCAAGGACTACCTTTAATGATACTGATTCCCCAGCAATATATTGGGTCTATACAGAAAAGATCTGGAAAAAGATATGAAGACCATTCAGTAGGATTGCATATGAGACCCGAGCAACCCATTGCTCTCATGGCCCATTTTGTATGCAAAACAGATTGTACCAGTGAAATTCAGTGCTAAACCACATGCAATTTCCCACTGATTTTTGAAAAATACTACTGAATTAAACATGAGATAAACTTAATACATCTATAAGTTTAACTACCTCACCATACTTCCAGAAAAATGGAATAACTGTCCTCCAAATCTGAATCTGTAGGGAGATTTCATTACCTTCACATTGCAGATACAACTACAGCCTCTGCAAATATATTTCCCAAGAGCAAAAGGATATAAGATGCTTCTCAAAAATCAAACACTATTTAGCATTGTGCACTCCAGAGGATATTTAAAAATGAATTTCTAATGTTTACACAGATACTCTTATGCTCTGCAGTCCAATTTATTAGACTTACTGTGAAAATATATGTGACGGCTCTTGTGTAAACAGTATCAATATCTCTAGGGCCACATACTGACAGCTGGGGTAAGAAGTTAAGCACTTACTCAAAGACTTCCAAAGGCACAGTGATATCATGAAGCTGTTGTCGGCACTTGTCAATATCTTGCAAGCCTGTAACCATAAAATTCCTAGACAGAAACCATTTTTATTAATGTATAGCATAGTGAAGTCAAATTATCAATTTATACATCCTCTGGGCCAACCAAGGGTTTATAAAAGACATTATGAGGCTTGTCAATAACCAATTTAACTCCACAATGCAAACTGTTTGCAATAAAAATAAAGGAAACAGAAGCTCTCAGAACAAAAGGGAAAGAAAGCAAATTGGCAAATCTCCTTTAAAATCCCTGCCCTGAAGCTCTCTACACCAAACAAGGAGTTGCCCACAAAATTAGAATGACCATTTCAGACTCCAATTCTACCATATGTTATGGTAGAATTCTACCATATGTTATTGTGGAAGAAAGGGTGAAAACAATTCCCAATGTATGTTATATTCCAGAATATGTTCCAGTTAATACTGAATATTAAGCAGAAAATAACAGCCCAATACTCAAGCTCTTAAGCTGCAAGCTGTCTTTAAAACTAACCTTGAGCCCATTATCAGAAAAATAATGTATAAATTTGTTTTTATTTTCCAAAATTAGTTTTTAAAAAAGCAACTGTTTCAGACCATCTAATATATGTAATAGTTACACAAGCATAACAATTCGTTAGCTTTATGGGGGAGGGGCTGTATGTATTTTTTTTACAAAACTTACTTTTCATAAACTTCATCTAAGTTAATGAGACTTAAAATATGCCTAGGGACATCAATCTTGAAAGGACAATACCCTATAGCCATAGAGCCCAACGTTCAAATACCACCAACAAATAAACTCTTCAAGATTTGTAAATGGCTTTTTAAGCCTCACCGCCCAAACACACACACACACACACAAACTACTAGGAGTTGGGCGGCTAATATATTTAAAATAATAATATTTGCTATTCAATGACCAGTGAAACTCCGGGATTTATTTTAAATAAAACGCCATCTTCCAGATGACCATTATCCTACAACTCCCGCCCCCCCCCCCCCGGGGCTTTGGGGAGAGGATTTGGGAATCCCGAGTGAGAAGGAGACGCGAGGGAGGAAGCTCACAGTTTCTGGCTGAGTCCCGCTTGGCTGCTAGGCTGGAAGTCGCTGACAATGATGCCCAGCTGCCGGATGTTTTCCACGAACTTTTCCAAGTGCTCCTCCAGGGAGTCGAACTTCTCCGCCATCCCTCGGACCCAGAGAGAGCAAGTTTAAGCGCCTCCGCGACAACCCCTTTCGCTACACCGGACTCGGCGTTGCTAAGAGCGCGGCCATCAACGCTTATCTACCATTTCCTCTTCCGGCTCAAGGAAGGCCTGCCTTTTTTTTTTTTCTTCTTTGAATGGAATATAATAGGATTCGAGAGCAGATGTTGTAGACTCCGCCCATACAAGTAAGACAACCTTCGCCAGCCCTCATGCGCATGCGTAGTTCCATCTCCTGTTTAGTTCGCCGTTCTGGGTCCCTGGAGCTTTTCTTCTCATTTCGGTCGGGTGGCCTGATTTTTTTCCAAAGGGATAAACGAACGCTTTCGCTTTTCACTCATTTAATCATTAGTCTCATGGCATCAAATTGCTCTCCTTATAATGGTATAAAGTTTATACCATAAACTGAACCCGGAGTTCATTTTACCAGCTGCACGTAGTTTAATCTTAATTCGGCGGTTGCCAGACGGGTATACATCAACCATTAGAGCAGTGTTTCTCAACCTTGACAATTTTAAGGCATGTGGACTTCAACTCCCAGAATTCCACAGCCAGCAATGCTGGCTGTGGAATTCTGGGAGTTGAAGTCCACATGCCTTAAAATTGTCAAGGTTGAGAAACACTGCATTAGAGGATAGGGTGATTTTGTTTTATTAGGTTATTGTTGGTTAAATTCCACATGGCCACATATTCACCAGACGTGGTTGGGCGGCTAACGAGGATTCAAAAGACGGGGAAATTGTTTTTAAAAAATACTGAGCCGGGCCGGGGTGGAGGTAGAGACCCACGATTGATATAATTACAGATATGCCCGCAGGAGTTGCCCACTATGGGGTTGGGGCCAACCAAATTTCGAAGAAAGGGGGAGTTGATTTTGCATCCGCTTTCCCTTTAAACTGCTTTGTCTTCATTTTACACATATTTCACACCAGGATTGTTGCCTATCACGTTAGGATTCCGTTCATGCATTTCAGGATGCAGTCTGATGTATAGACATGTCTTTTTAAAAAAAAAATGGCTACAAGATTATTTCTTAAGGTAAATCCCACTGCCTCTTTTGGTAAGCCAGTACAAAATTACATTATTAGGGTCTTCACCTATGATATAAGATACCTTGGATGGAGTTGACCACTACTATTTTTTTTTATAATAAATAAAATACTTTGTTTCTTATAGGACTCACTATTTACCTGTTTTAAAATAAATTACAAATGCAATTAATTCCATGTATTAAGTATTTATTCTGTAGTCCTACAGATGGCAATTACATATAGTGCTGCCATATCAGAATTTCATAAAATCTCTAGAAATTGGTCACTAGTTGGTAGCAAAGAGTTCAAATTTTATACCTCTTTGCTGCCATTTACTGCTCAAAAGAAATTTCCCAATCTACACATTTTATTGACATCCAACTAAATAATAACTTATTTACATTCTGATATATTAAGCTGCTACAAATAACTGAAAGCTCTCATTGTGCTAAGTCATAATGTGATTTCTTTCATTTTAGCTTAGGATGTCATGTAAACTTAAACCAACATGTAATTCAGCAAGGACAAAGATTTTAATTCAGTAGCCAGTTGCTACATTTTATGTTTATCCAGATGTAAAGCTCTTTGTTTACAGGACCATGAAGAATTTGAACAAAGGAGATTTCCACTGCAAATAGTTACACCTCTGATGTAACAGTAATGGCAGAGAACAATGGAAATATATTTCTCTGTATTCCTCCTTGCTATGCTATACCACCCTTTCGCCATTTAGGACTAAAACCTAGTTTTGGCAAGTTTGAAGCTGGTATTCCTTAAATTCATGTTACTATACACATGTAAGGCAATAAAACTGTAATCCTAAATACACTTGCTTGGAATGTAAGTCTCACTGACTTAGAAACAGCATCTAATAAACTAATTCCATACTTCAGAACTGCCAGATGAACAGATCTGGCAGGAGGCCTATTATGCAAGGGAGCATAAAGTAGCTACAAGAATCAAACCAAATGAAAGGTTTATGTGTTTCAGCTGTTGACTTTCATTGTTCTCAATCCACTGGTGTTACCAGTGAACTAATGTAACTATTATCTAGTAGTAGTAGTGATGTTTTTATTTGATACATACTTAAATGCAATACAAAAAACAATTCTGTAAGAATCCTGTAAACTATGAAGCCAGTAGTCAATATTATCTTTTAGTAAAATATAGATAACAACAATTTATATTTTACCTTCTATCAAATCTTGAGTTCTTCCTATTCCCCATGCTTGCTTTTCTTATTCTACATGTTTCATCACCAGGTTAGGATACCTATTATGGCAATAAAACCTCTAGAAGAAAACCAAGTTCAGGGAACATCAAGAACCTACATATATTCTCAACTAGTGTTTCCAATGACTTAGTGCAGTATAATGTAGTTCTGCATCTCATGGCAGCTAAATTCATGAATGTGATTTTATTATTCATTTATTATCTTTATAACACACTTTTTTCCAGTTGCAAAAGGCAGCATATATTCCATCTTCCAAAACCTGAAGAATATCAGGTCTAGTAAATCCCACTCCCAATATTCAAAGGTATCCATAGAGTCTGATGTCAAATTTACCAAAATAACAACAAAGTCAGGATAAAAATCAAATAAATAACACTATTGCAGTGAAACTGCCCCCTTTGTACTACACACAAATATTGTAACACAGGTATTAAAAATTGTGGTGCTCTCTGAGCTTGGTTGTTTTCTTGATGACATTTCATTACCCAGCTAGGTAACCATCAGTGCTAGAATGGAGTGGGTTTGCAAACTCCCCCTGCAAATGCCTTGGCCAACATTTGAGGAAAATATCAACAAAAGCAAACATAGGAGCAGGAACTACTTAAAGACAATTTTTTTGCTAGTATAGCTCAGTTGTAACACTGAGATCCCTTTTCCAAACCCCTCCATGCATACTGAAGACTGTTTTAAAAGTTGAAGCTGGACTATTGAAAACAGATGAGGAATTAGGATGCCGTGTTTGGTAGTTGGCTAATGTTAAATCTAGCCCCTTCTAGACTTGGTCTCTTCTTCTAGACTTGTTCTTTTAATACATTCATGAGAGTGTTAATTAGAAGCAAAATTCCATTTATATGGCTTTTCACAAGGATTATTCTTGGTTTTAAGGCTTAAAACAAACATTAAAGAGTTAATTATATGGAACATCAAACTGACTAACAAGCAGTTATGATTTGTATAAAATAAACTGCTTGCTCAAGCCAGCTAAATATCATACAGATAGAACAACATACTCATTAGCAAGATGCAGTGCCTTACCATCTGCAATACCATATGGAAAATATGGGAAAATTCCATATGGCATGATTAGACTACATGCTTTTAAGATGTGATCTTTTTCAAAATATTTGTTGCTCTATAATTGTCTCATTCTTCTCATCTTTCTGGGGTGACTCTGAACATTTCTGGCTTCCTTTTTACTTTGGAGAGAGACAAAAAAAGCTCACTTTTATATGGTAGTTCGCAGAATCCAAGAAGAAAGTCATAATTCTCATCCTAAGATTTAAATTCTGAGCATTTTAATATTGAGATGGGGCTTTCTTTTAGAGTAATCTTATAGTACCATGAGTCTGTATTAAATAGATAGCTATGCTTTCACTTTTATGTAAGTTTTGGGCTTCGAATAAAAATAGTGAGGGGATGCTGATTTATCATGAACAAAAAAAATTGAGGAGTGACTTCTGACATATAATAACTTACTAATCCAGTTAAAAGGGTTATATGATTTTGGAAGTTTGATAAACCGACAAGCCTGCTGTGAGATGCAGCTCCATAACTAGGGAACGGTTACCATAATCTTTTCTTAGAACTTGAGTCTAACATACAGAAATTATCAATAAATTTCTTCAATGGACAAAACGTTACGATGCCATGAAGTAGAGACCACTTAAAACGATGTTATTCTCAATGGTGTATGTTTAACACAATTTGTTCTCTCAACTGAGTTGCAGCAAATACCAATTTTTTAATTAGTGTACATGTATGATACTTCAAATATAATTTTTGTCATATGTGTACTTTATCTTTTGAAAGTGAACATTACAAATCTCTAACATATGTTAATTGTAATTGCATCTTTTTCAGAGCTTAGCCATCTATTATTTTTTTATGTTTTACTTATTCATCAAAATTATATGGCCACCCATCTCATGAAAAAGTTACCCTGGGCAGCATATAATAAAAAGTAATATACAAAAAACAAGTACTATTCAGAAAAAAATTAAACATAACAATTAAAGTCTAAGAGAAGGCAATAGATGTGAACAATAATGGAGCAACCTTGCTAGTCCACTGGGGCCTCAGACCTGATGGCATAATCAGATTTTGTGGGCCTTCTGGAAAATTAACAGGGATGGAGCTAGCCTCGGAGGGGAGGATATTCCATAAGACAGGTACAAAGGGAGAGAAGTCCCACCTCCTGAGTCCCACCAAGTAAAGCTGTCCAACAGGCAAAACCTGTATCATGCCACTTCTGGTGGGGTAGGCAGATATAATCAGGGAGAGGCAGTCCTGCAAACAACCCAGCTCTATGTAGATGCTGAATAGGAGTAAGAGAGCATCAAATCCTGCAGCACCTCACACAGTAGGAGCCAAGGGCGGGAACTGTCCCCTCCATCATCTTTGACTGGCATTGACCCCAGAGAAATGAGGCAAATCAGCACAATACAGTGTCTCCCACCCTCATCCTCTGAGTTGATCCAGAAGGATATCATTATCAATGACACTGGAAGCCGCCAAGAGGTCAAGTAGAGTGAGGATGGATGCACATTAGTTTAATCAAGATGATATATCTGCAAGATGCATGTTTTTAAATTTTCAGTGTGTATAGAGCTTAGTTTAAGTTTTGTTATGCACCTTACCAGAACAAACCAGCATGTGTGATTTATTATCAGCCTTGTACCTTCTGAAACCCAAGAAATGCTAAGCTTGCAATAACAGATGCAAAAATAGCTCTGGACAAAAGCACAAGATATAAATCTTACACACTACCATTTGCACTCTGCTGTATCTATCAAGCAAATAACATCAATATCCAAAAGTGCTTTTTTTTCCTGAAGGTAAATCAATACCTTAATAATTGACATCATTTACAAATGCCAGTTTTGCAATACTTCCTGATTTACCCCCTTTTCTATGAATAACCAGAACCTCTATCTTTTACTTCCAGTGGGTTTTAATATTTCATGATATGTAAAAATGTAGGTGTTTTGCCATTTTTAGATACATGCAGTTTAGAAGGAGCCATGGTGGCGCAGTGGTTAGATTGCAGTAATGCAGGCTAATTCTGCCCATAGCCTAGAGCAGGGGTAGGCAACCTCGGCTCTTTTATGACTCATGGACTGACTCGGGAATTCTGGGAGTTGAAGTCCATGAGTCATAAAAGAGCCGAGGTTGCCTACCCCTGGCCTAGAGCAATGGTGGCGAACCTATGGCACGCGTGCCAGAGGCGGCACTCGGAGCCCTCTCTGTGGGCACACGTGCCGTTGCCCCAGCCTTGCCTCCTCCCGTGACCCCCTCACCAGCAGCCCCCCTGGAGGAGAGTTGCCCCCAAGCGTGGCCCACACAGAGCAGCGCAGCCAAGGACATGGCAGCCAGGCAGCGTAGACAAGACTCTGCCCTCACACTCCATCGCGCATAGTTGATGCTGTGGGGCGCGGGCAGAGGGCATGGCTGCAATGGTGCTGCCTGGGCGATCTGCGGCAGGCCCTGGAGGTAGTGAGTGGCCCTGCGGGCAGGCGGGGTGGGGGCGGGGCAGGGGGTGGAATGGGGGCAGGGCCAGTTTTTGGGCACTCGGTCTCTAAAAGGTTCGCCACCACTGGCCTAGAGTTTAATCATGACCGGTTTAAGGTTGACTCAGCCTTCTATCCTTCCAAGGTCAGTAAAATGAGGACCCAGATTGTTGGGGGCAATATGCGGACATTGTAAACTATTCAATAGAGTTGTGATGATTCCCCCAGACGCTTCCCCAAATATCTCTCTAGATGTCAGCTTGGGGGAGAATGAACCAGTTTCTGGCACATGAAGAGCTGAGTTGATTGATGACTCTGAGCAGTCACCTGTGAGGGATTTGGCTGAAGCACAGCTGCAGCAGAATAGTCCTGAGGTTCCAGGTGGGGAGAGCATGCATCTGCAGTTGGCCAGTAATGAGGAAGCGGAATTGCCTTCTGCACCTGATCCAAGAACACGTAGGGCAGAGAAAAGTCATCAGACTACTCGCGTGGAGAAAGCCTTGCCCTTCTTGATGAACTGCACCAGAAGCTGGCTATTTAGCAGAGCAGACAGATGGATGCAATGCTGGGAACAACATGTCTGTCTCCTAGCTGTGTGTTTTCTAGTCATTGTGATTTTTGCCTCATTTTGGATTGACACCATGCCTTGACTTGGATTGTGCCTTGGAAACTCTGGACTTTTCTTGCCTCATGAACTCTTTTGTGTTATTGATTTAAGTTTGCCTGGTGGATTTATTTTGATTGAGAAACTTTCAAATACATTATGGAATCTTTGGCCATTGCTCCATGCACTAGCATTGCTCTGCTTGTGGCTGGACTTAATTGGGACAGTTCTGGGTTTTTGGTAAAGGGAATTGCTGGGGAATATTACTAAACTCACTAAACCACAGTTACATATGTGTTTGTGTGTGAGAGAGAATGAGTGGTACAGCACAAGAGTGCAGTAAAGCATTATGGGGAGGTATATAAGTCATAGCTATTGCTATGAGTTTTAGGGGGTCTTTGCAATAAAGCTGAAATTAGTAGATCAGTCTTCTTTTCAAATTACTAAAAGTCCATTTTCATAACTTCAGAATTCTAATGAGATCAAGGAAGAGATTCAACTTCTGGGTACAGCAATTGACGACTGAAGATGCCTCCACTTTTGCATAGCCAATGACCACAATGAAAAGGGAAGCTGGTGAATGGATTGGTTCCTTGGAATTCCTCTCCAGTTCAAGCAGATGACACAGTACACCCACAAGTTTGCTCCTTACAGAATCTGTGTGTAAAGAAATTGTAAAATAGTGATCTCCAGCAGAGAGATCATGTGGTTTGGCACCTTCAAACCGACCCCGGATTCATCTATTTCCTCTCTTGAATATATTGTCCATCTTGAATATATAACAGAAGGAGGAAGCTTGAGAGTTCACAAGGTTAATGCTGTATGGAATGAAACTATGGCTACGGATACCACGAAGCCTCCTCCCAGAAGGTAACAAGGAAAACAGGTCGTGAAGAGGATGTGTAGTGTCCCAGATAATCTTCCGGACCCTGCTCAAGCAACGCTTCTGTGCTATGTCCTGGATGGGAGGGAGGGAACTGCCAATGATCTTTTCAACCATCCTCACCACTCTCTGCACTGCCTTCCTGTCTGAAGCAGTGATGCTTCCAAACCAGACCATGACAGGATGCTCTCGATCGTTCCCCTGTAGAAAGCGATCAGGACAGGGGAAGGAAGATGTGCTTTTCTCATGCGACACAGAAAATGCAGGCGCTGCTGTGCCCGCTTCACCAGTGTCTTGCTGTCGAGCAACCAGGCCAGTCTACTTATTAGCTGCACACCCAGGAATTTGATGCTGGTAACCACCTCCACAGGTAAATCATTAATGCACTACCTCCGAGACCGCCTTCTGCCACAGATTACCTCTCACCGGCCGATACGCTCCCACAGAGAGGGTCTCCTCAGGGTGCCGTCAATCAGACAATGTTGGTTGGCGACCCCCAGGGGGAGAGCCTTCTCTGTTGGAGCCCCCACCCTCTGGAACGAGCTGCCCCCAGAGATCCGGTTGATTCCGGATCTCCCCTCCTTCNGACTGGCCTAGGGATATTTTAAACCGGTTTTTAATTAATTTTAAAACATGAATAGGCCTATTGTATATATCTTTTAATTGATTTTAAATTTTGTAGATTTGTATTGATTGTTCTGTTTTTAATTGGCTGTAAGCCGCCCTGAGTCCATTGGGAGAAGGGCGGGATATAAATGCAATAAAACTTCAAACTTCAAACTTCACAGAGAAGTGTGGCTGTGACGGCCTTTTCTGAAATTGACAATGATCTCTTTGGTTTTTCTGGTATTTAAAACTAGGCTGTTTTCCTTACACCAGTTTACCAACCGCTCAACCTCCTTGCGGTAAGCATCCACATTGTCATCATGAATAAGGCCCACTACTGTTGTATCATCTGCGAACTTCACAATATGGTTGGTGGCAAACCTAACACAACAGTCATGGGTCAACAATTACAGTTCAGAGGAAAAAAGACCCCTTAATACAATGGAGCAATACTATTTGTCTGTAGAAGAAAGGCTGTTTAGGAACAATATGCTCAGAAATTACTTAAAAGAGTGTCTGATCTTATAACATAGAAGAAATTTTATTGGGTAAAATGAAGACTAAGTCTGAATTGAATGCATATTTGGATTTTAAAAAATACCCGATTACAAAAGTGATGTGGAAAAAGATGCTACAATGGATTTAGAATGAAACCAGCTGATATCTCAATAATTAAAGAGGACATGTAAATAATAGCAGAAAAGTGAGTTGGAAAACATTCATATCTTGGATTTACAAAATGATGATGACAATATTATCCATTCAGTCATGTCCGACACTTGGTGATTTTATGAGCCAAGTCTCTCCACATCTTCCAATCTTGCACTACTTCTTTGAACTTTTCTGCTCTCTAGCTGGTGTCATCTTTGATGGTGGGATTTACGAAAAGGGCATGTTTAACTAATGGAACTGTTCTGGAGAGCAGACAAAGAGAATATGATAATAGATCAGCTTATAGGACATTATTTGACAAGGTTAAATATCAAGAAAAGTAAATAGAAGGAATTCAGAATGGACATTTGGTCAAGTTTATATGTTGTTTCTGATTGCTATGAATGGAATTTCTTTTTGAACAGGCTTTAAAGATGTGTTTATAAAGAGGGAGATATTTCATTTTATTTTTAGAGAAAGATTTAAATTGGAATGCAAAACAGATTTAATAGATTAAGGTAAATTATATTTTTCATAACTGTTAATACACTTTTGCAGATTAGAATTAAATGATGAGTTTATATAATTTGATGATTAGTAACAGATGAGATAAGATATTTTATTTTATTGAAATATTAGAGAAGATATTAAGTTACTGAAGTTGTTTATATTTGCCTGGAGGGAGGGACGATCATTTTTTATATTATCTTTTTTCTTGCTTTTTATTTCCTTTTCTCTATCTCTTTGTACTCCTTTTTTATCTTCTTTATTTTTTTTACATTTTTCTTGGTTTGTATTAGTCTTTTATCTTTGTATCTGTAAAGTATAATAAAAAAATATTACAAAAAGGTCAAGGAAGCTATGCCATCATAACCGTAAGGTAGGTAAAGAAGCTAGTTGAGTAAGGAAACACAGGTGCAGGCAGTAACCACACTTTTGCTCTTTTTCCCATCTCTAGCAATGGCATCTTATTTAAAAACCAGTAATACTATGCATTGGTTAAGATAGGATAGGATAGGATAGGGTAGGGTAGGGTAGGGTAGGGTAGGGTAGGGTAGGATAGGATAGGATAGGATAGGATAATAGTACTTTGTTACCTAGATAAGGAAGCTGATAGACTGGATAAAGATGTCCTTCCCTGCCAATAATTAAACACCATATTTATTGTGCTTAGAGAAACATTTTCCTGCATAATCCCAACCACATTTCCAAAACTAGATGGAGGCTGTAATATTTTGCCTTCTCAGCTACTTTTTATTGTGTTTTTTAAGTGATCTTGAAAGTTGAACCTGCAAAATCTATGACTCACTAACCACTTACAAATGGTTACACAGCCCAATCTTCTGCTTGCATGAAACTATAATTTAGTTCACAAATATAATTTGTAATTATACAAATTACAAACCTGTATTACAAATTAACAAATATAAGGTACAAATTTAACGGTTCCTCAAGCTGCAAATGCAAGTGAATGAGATTTCAGCTTTAGATAGTAGAGTTCTAGCTACAAATGATGAGGTAAAGAAATTGTGATTTGCTTTGCTCCAAGCCTAGATGAGCCAGACTAACCCAATGGTCTAGATCAGGGGTAGGCAACCTTGGCTCTTTTATGACTCGTGGACTTCAACTCCCAGAATTCCTGAGCCAGACACGCTGAGGGGAAAGGGAGAGGTTTCCAAGCTGAGCCATGATGGCTCAGGAATTCTGGGAGTTGAAGTCCACGAGTCATAAAAGAGCCAAGGTTGCCTACCCCTGGTCTAGATATTATTGAATTCCAGTTATCATCATCATTAGCCAGTATTATTGGAATTCCTGTTCAACACTACTATCTGGAGAGCCATACATTGCTGCCTTTCCCACTGAAAATGTTGCACATGCACACACACATAAACATACTGTATGTAGACATATAAATATATTGCATTTTGTGTGTATGTATGTAATAACTAGATTTATTTTTTTCTTGAGAGTATAT
Organism: Protobothrops mucrosquamatus; assembly: GCF_001527695.2. Classification (NCBI taxonomy): domain Eukaryota; kingdom Metazoa; phylum Chordata; class Lepidosauria; order Squamata; family Viperidae; genus Protobothrops; species Protobothrops mucrosquamatus. Next base: position 264,524 of record NW_015387064.1, on the reverse strand, counting down.
ACAAAATAGGGCAATCAATAAGAAAAAAACCTCCCTACAAATTCTTGTGCCCTGAACTGGAACTGTTCCACTAGATGAGGTAACAGTTGTAGGCCTTGTAATTTATAGATGTGCAAATTAAAATGGCACAGGGGATTTGAAGGAGGTAATGTTAATTCATAACTCCATCTGTTTCCCAAGGCTTTCCTACTGTTAAATCAAAACAGATCTAAGAAACATTAGTGAGCAGAGCAGATTAAATTATTGAAACTCATGTTATAAAATACAAGAATAATACAATTATCTTCCTTGAATAAGCAATGCACTCTGTTTATTACATTATTTATCAGAAGAGAAGCTCAATCATATAACTAGCCACTGACTTGTGCAAAACATTCTTGATTTGACAGGGTAAAACAGATGAACACCTAGCACTAACTTTATTCCTCCCCAATAATGCAAATATTCAACTTCATTTTTTTTTTTGTCTTCATTTGTTACATCCTCTCTCCTCACAGAGGAGGAGGAGAATACCACTAAGCCAGGTGGTACGATGCCAATCTCCTCCACTACAGGGTCATGCTATAACTGCCCTGAGATGAAAACCAGATCTTATGTGTCACTGACAGAGTGAACCAACCTATCAATGACTTGGTACACATTCATGGTTTCCATGGAGGCCATGAACTCCTGAGGTATGCCAGACTTAGTGCCACCAGGTGGCAAATTGAAATCCCCATGTACCAATACCTTTGAGGACTCTTTTGCCAGCCCTAGATATAAATATGGTATTATGGGAGGATTAGAAAAACTACAATATCACAGATGAAGGTCATAGACAGGTACAAAGTAAACGCTAAGGTGAAGTAAATTGTGTGCACAACATCCTGAAGAAGAGCTTTAAAAATGAAGTTGAATGATGCTGAGAGATCAAGGAGAGTGAAAATGATTTCACTACTCCCATCCTGCTCTCACCAGAGATCATCCACAAGTGCGACCAATGCTTTTTCTGTCCCATAACCGGGCCTGAAAGATGAGAAACTGGACAAAAACATTTTTTATGCCATTGTGCCCTTTACTGGACTGGGAAGCCCTTCAGACAATCACTATAAAGCCTGCAGGGCAGGGCAGGCCACCTCCAGAGGCTGCTTCAGGGTGAGGGTGAGAGAGAGAAGCTGATGGTTGAGGCCCTGGCCATCCCCCACCCCTGCCTGCCCACCGGATTCCCCGATCCAGGGCAGGGATAGAAAAGAGGCAGCCTCTATTTGCCTCTGCCCCCGGCTCTCTTAACATTCAGGCCACCTTGTAGTGGCAGCACCAGTAGCAGGCAGAGGCGAGGGAGGGGAGAGGAACATGATCCGGCCTGCCAAAAAACAGATGGTGGAATAGAGTGGGTGGGCTCTAAACTAGGGATTATTTGGGGGCTAGGGCTTATATTAGGCCCACACCAAAAAATCAGGCTAGGGCTTATTTTCTGGGTGGTTCTTATTTTGGGAAAAACATGGGTACAACAAATATGCAGTTAGAGGATAACCAGCAGTTAGGTGAATGGACTTGATTACCACAGTGATGGGTGCACCATTTGAAGACCTGAAGGGTCAGGCTAAGGGCAGCTCATTGTAGAGCACTGGGGACAGATCAATCTACCGATGTGGTTACTAAGAGTCTACTTCAATTCATCTCACTGACAAGTTTGGACATCTCAGTCACTGAGAATAAATAACCGAAGACTTGTCCCCTCCCTCTCCTAACAAAAAGTATTATTTCATGATAGCCGAAAATCTCTTCTGAGCTCTTGGAATATTGATTTGGGAAAATATCACTCACCAAATTGTGATAAAAACAGATACACTGGAACCAGAGTCTGCTCTAAGTTTGAAAGAATTACCGTAGCTAGGAGTTTCTAGCTGGACTTCACTGAAACAATGATTAGCCTTGTAGAGTCAAGGCATTAAGGCCAAGCTAAGCCCGTTGTCATGAGAAATTTTGTTTGTATATAGGAAGTAGAAAAGGACAAACCAAACCACCATCAAAATCAGGGCATTGATTCAGAATCAACAGAAATTGATTAAAAGTTATGAATACAGCATATAGAATACAGTATGTATCTTGTCAAATGAATTTTCTCCCTCCTTCACCCTATATAGCTACCATAACTTTTTATTGACATGTACTTTAATCTTCCTCCTCCTCCTCCTCCTCCTCCCCCTCCTCCTCTAGTGTTAGTGATGGTGACAGAAACAAGTTTCCAAAAGTTAACAAAAAGGGTTACTGTAAATACCCCATAGTATTACATTGTAAGAGAAATTGACTTTGGAAGACATTTTGTGAGATTGAGTAGGTTTGTTTATAATGTACTCTGCAAATTCTATAGTAGTGGTGGCGAACCTATGGCACGGGTGCCAGAGGCGGCACTCAGAGCCCTCTCTGTGGGAACGCGCACCATCGCCCCAGTCCTAGCCTTCAGCTGGGTTTTATAAAACCTTTTCGCTTTAGGTCTCTGCCACCATGTGCAAAAAAAAAAAAAAAAAGGTTCAATCAGTCAATTTCAACTTCTCGCGGGGAAAAAAAAGATCTTGCAAAGTTGGAATTGATTGATTGAACTTTTTAATCCCACCCAGTCTGCCATTACCACCGTAGCCACGCCCACCCAATGGGCCATGCCCACCCAATTGGCCACACCCAGCCAATGGGCCACACCCAGCCAGCACTCAACAATGCATAAGTGGGTTTTGGGTTGCAGTGTGGGCACTCAGTCTCTAAAAGATTCGCCATCACTGTTCTATATTGTTCCTTTCAAATGGGATGTTACGTTCAGCAAAAATACAGTCTAATTAATGCTGGTGGTATTGTGGCGCATTTCTCTATTTAGGAAGAAAGAAAATGTAACTTTCAAATTAAAGCCGAATCTTTTGTTTCATGACTACTATAATTACACTGTATATGAGGATTAGAAAGAATAATGTGCCTATGCTAAAAAAAATGCTTGAAAAATATTTTTGAATTTTATACAGAGTGAATACCTTTTCATGCAAATATTTTCTTTCTGTTTCTGCCCAGTATTTGTGTGTGTGTGTGTGTGTGTGTGTATGTAAAATATAGGAGAAAGAGAAATGTGTGTGTGCATTCTGAACCTTTTTATTTTATTGTAATTTTATTTGCTTGTTCTTCTATTTTATTTTAAATGTGTTTCACACATTTGATTGTTTGCTTAATTATGTGCCATCAGGTTAGTGTTGACTCTTAGCAACCACATAGATAGATTTTTCCATGACCATCTGTCCCTAACCTGGTCTTTCAGGTCTCAAAACTGTGCACTCATTGCCACTGTAACTGAGTCCATTCACCCCACTGCTGGTTCTTTCCCAGTATTAGAGCCTTCTTCAGAGAATTAGGCATAATGTGTCACACATAGTATTCCATTTATTAGTTTCTTATGCTATGCTTGTTTTGGGCAAGTAAAATAAATACAACTAAGTGATTATATGCCCTCCTGTACTAATTCCTTCTAAGAAGGAATTTTACCTCTGCGTAATTTCTCATTATTTGGGAACAACATGTTGCAAATACATGTACATTTTCACATAAAAAGATTCAAGTCATGATGATGGCTTTGGGCAAACACTATTGAAAATGATACACCAACAATTTTCTCCATAGCACAAATTAAAGCTCTGGGGACCAAAATCAAAACATTTCCTTTAAGCTCTGATCCCTGTTTGCGTCAGTTCCTGCTTCCCCAAAGACCATAAGACATCATGATGGGTTTTCTGTAATCTCATAATCCTAATGTATAATGAGAATGTTTCATGATGCGTTTCATTGTGTTTCTTTTTCAGTTTCAGTACAATTAACTGGAAATTTGTGGAAAAAGTTATGTCCAGGAATATTAATTATAATGAATATTGTAATATAAGTAAGTATATAAAGGTCTCTCCAAGCAGAAAGATGGATGCTCTGTGCATTTTACAGACACACTTAGTTCCCTTTCCTCCTAGAAGTACCACTATAAAATTAGACTATGAAATAGTTAATTGTTTAAAATATTTTATTGCCTAATTAATCAGATAGGTGAAGCAGCACAGACAGGCCCAATCACAATTATTCTTTATGAACTAACTATTAAAAAGCTGCTGAAAAATTTCTGCCCAGTAACTGCAATTCTTTCAAACTACACGAACTGCAATGGGCCAAAAAAAAAAAAATTATTAGCAGACAGCACTCCTGAACATGCATAAAATCCTGCCTCCCTTGTAAATGTGACCTTTTGATCAGTGAGCGGGAGTCTTTTCACAAAATTAACTGGCATCAGCTGGTTGATGTAGAAAGTCCAGAGAAATTTTCTTTGACAACTGCTGAAAAAAAAAACAATCATCTATGTCTTCCAAAACTGGCTCTGGTGATTCTAAAGGTCTAATAGGGGCATCAACTCAAGCCAGTTTGGTCTGATGGTTAAGGCACCAGCCTAGAAAGCAGGAGACTGGGAGTCCTTGTCCTGCCTTAGCCCTGAAAGCCAGCTGGGTAGTAGCCCTGGGCCAATCCCTCTCTCTAGTGGCATTCTTCTAGATTGTTTAAGAGGGATGTGGTTGAGTTGGCACTTTTTTACAGTATTTTTACTTGTACCTGGACAAACCACTTCAGTCAGTGGTGCTGGAGAAGTCGTCAATCCACTGGCCACTTCTTTATGGAGTGTCACAAATCCCAGATCTCTCTCCAGATTTTCAATATCTAGCTCTATGAAACTTCTGAGGAAGTTATCTAACAGTTTGGGGAGAGGTATCATCAAAGTGTTGATTATATCCACTTGTACATCTTCACCTCCAGTCAAGATGGTGGTGCACTGGAAGTCCTTACCCAGATCCTGGAGTCTGCAGGGATCTGAAAGAGAATAAAAAAATGAAATCATACAAGATATAAGTATTATTTATCCACAATCTGCCCAGCCTGTTGTCAGTTTCTATATTAGCTGTAGATTGCACTTCCATGAAAGAGTTCAAGAATCTATGACCAGGTACCTTGTGTCCAGCTATAGCTGTGCACCAGTTGCTGCCTTTTTGGGAGCAAAAAGTCTTGGTAAGAAAACCCAGGCCCTCATCAACCTTAGGCTGAATTACTTCAGTGCATTTTATACAGACTTATCTTTGAAGATTAACCAGAAGATGGCATTGTATAATTCCAGTCAAATAAGTGGCTGTTGTGGCTTTGATCTGACCATTATATTTAGTATGATGTCCCACTTGGCTTAGCACTTATATGAATCCACTAGTGAGGATCTGTAATGATCTGAAAGAAGGTAATTAGTATGTTAATGGCAGACAGATTGGGTTAGGGTAAAACAGATGAAGTGATATTGCTGCCTCTTCTCTAAGAACTTTATTGAAATGTTTGCTAGATGGAGCTGATGGTAGTGTTGCAAAAAGGAACCGTTCTCACCTTTAAATGTCTTCTGGACATAGTTATATATACTCTGAGATGGGGGAGGGGGAAGGAATTCCAAAATTATTTTGTTCTGCACCACGTTCATATCACCAATCACCCCAATGAAATTATCTTCAACCATTATCAAACAGTGAGGACTTTGCTCCCTGCCATAGCATCTTTTTGGGTATTTGTGTATCCATGTATCCCAAACAAATATCTTTGTGCTCACGATGCCCTTGACGTGATGGCCCGCTGCCTGGAGGCCGTACGGGTCTGGATGGGGAGGAACAGACTCAGGCTCAACCCTTCCAAGACCGAGTGGCTGTGGTTGCCGGCGTCTCGGTATGGTCAGCTGACGCCATCGCTGACTATAGGGGGCGAATCTTTGGCCCCCTCAGAGAGGGCGCGCAACTTGGGAGTCCTCCT
>NW_015387064.1:253699-258630 GCF_001527695.2 Protobothrops mucrosquamatus | reverse complement strand
GGCCAAGCAATGTCGGCTGGCGACCCCCAGGGGGAGGGCCTTCTCTGTGGGTGCCCCTACCCTCTGGAACGAACTACCCCCCGAGATCCGGATGATTCCAGATCTCCTTGCTTTCCGTCGCGCCCTCAAGACATGGCTTTTCCAGCAAGCGGACCTGACCTAGGGAGGATTTTATATGGGGTTTATTTTTTTTAGCAATTTGACAGAGACACAACTTTAAAATTTGATTTAATTCGGTTTTATCGGGGGGGGGAATGTATTTATGTTTTGTTTTAAATATGTTGTGCGCCGCCCTGAGTCCCGTCGGGAGAAGGGCGGCATATAAATTAAATTAAATGAAATGAAAATAAAATGAAAAAAAAAAACTTTGCTAATACTGTAATTAGAGAGGATTCTAGGAAGGGGTTAAATAGGCTAGCAGCTAAAGATGATATAATGGATTGCATAGTTCCAGCGGCTGTTAAAGATGGGTTACAGTTAAAATAGCAGAGATGGATTTAGACAGCAACTGGCTGTTGAAGTTGGGTTGTTGGGTTTAGTATAGCACAGTATGAGATGGATTTATTCATGGGGAAATGGGAAGATTCCTCTCTCCCCCCCCTCCCCATTGAACACTATCCAAAGAAGCACCCTGAAATAGAAAATTGATGCTGCTGCTATCTGTTCAATCATGTCTGATGCTTGGCGATTCTATGGATCAGTTTTCTCCATATTTTCTGATCTCATACAGCCTTTTTCAGATATTTTATGCTCTGGCTGGTGTTGGTATAATGATCTAGCCATGATGGTTTTTGGCAATCTCATTAACTTTTACCGGTGATCATTCCAAGCCTTTTCCAGTGAGTTTGATTGCATGACATGGCCAAAATAAGTAAGGCTGAATTTTTGTGATTTGCCTTCCAGCAATATGTCTGATTTTATATGCTCCAGTACTTGCTTCTTTGTCACCTTTACTGTCCAAGAATTGCACAAGAGCAATTCTGAGCAAACACAACTCAAATGATTTTCTCTTGTCTAGTTTTTTCATTGTCCAATTTTCACAACTCTAGGTAGATATGGGAAATCCAATCATGCAGACTAATTGGGTTGCCAGCCTAATGTCCTTACTTTTCCATTCTCAATTTATGCTCATCATTGCTGTACAACAATTTGATGATTTATTTCTGGACTACATTCATTACTTTGATCAATGATCGATCATAGGAGAGTTAATTCTTGCAAACATTTAATCTCTACACCATAAATTGTTATTTTGACATTTCCATTCTGCACAGTGGTCACAAGATTGGTCTTTTTTCATGTTCAAGAAGAGGCCAAATTTCTCACTTTCTTATTTAATCCTTTTGATCACATGTTTCAGGTCATCTTTGATTTCTGAGATAAAAGTTATGTTGTCAGAATATTAAAGATTGTTGATGTTCCTTCCTCCAATCTTTACTTCAATTTTTAATTTTATTCCTCATAATCACTGTGACATACATGTTGAATAAGAAAGGTGAAACAATGCAATCTTCCTGTACATCTTTCCCAATCTTTAGCCAATCAGTGTCTGTATATGATGTTCTTACAGAGGTTTTCTAATTTGTGTACAGCAACTGCACAAATTGACTGCATATGTTGGTGCCTTTCTGTAGACAATAAAGATGTAAATATATATACAGTATGTATGCATGTGTTTGTGTGTATACTGTACATATATACATCTACATATCTATATATCTATCTATATCTATCTCTATATCTATCTAGGAAAGATAGGAAGATCCAAGATTGTCAGAGACCGGCTATAGACAATTAGCATTCAGTCTGGTTGATGAAGGGATGCTAGACAGTACAGCCTTAAGTCTATTCTTAACTCTGGCAAGGTGGACAAGTGTATGCACGTGAGATGCAGACGTGGCTTAAGTTAATACTATAACTTCTAAGAGATTCCTGCTTAAATGGCTTTGAACTAGAAATTAAACTGTTGTGGGGGAGGGGAAATGCTCACTCTGCATGTTTACTTCTGGTGTCTAGTCCTGTCAGTCTGGAGGAAGGAATGGCTCACTAAAATGTAAAACAAATAATTAGAAAAACAAAACTGACTAAATATGTACCTTACCGTCTTTTAAATTAATAAAATTAGGAAAAAGTTATACATATGCAGATAGCTAGCTAGCTAGCTAGCTAATAGATAGATAGATAGATAGATAGATAGATAGATAGATAGATAGATAGATAGATAGATAGATAGATAGATAGATAGATAGATAGATAGATAGATAGATAGATAGATAGATACACAGAGAGATAGAGAGGTAGAGGTAGAGGTAGAGATATATAGGTATAAATATAGAGATAGAGATAGAGATATATAGATATAGATGAATGATTCTTGTTTTTCTTTTTCAGTCAAATCCTGAAATACATTTAGAAGTCTCCACTTGCATTGTAGTGGCAGTGGTAGGAACTTGGTTCAAGTGCAATCCACATATTTAGTTAGTATCCAATTATTTTTACCCATCCTAGAATAGGAGAGACCCCCATACTCACACTAGGAGATGGGCAGAAGCCTTGAGTACCTCTACAAACATGACTGAGGAACAACCCAGTTCTGAAGAAAAAAAAATCTTATACAATACTTAGGGAGATGGGTATCCTTTTGTTCCAATGCGGAAGAGGGAGATGGGAATTGGAGAGTTGTAATCTTGCTGATAAACTAAAGAGATTAAGCCTCTTTCTAAAGGTGGAGGGGAGAGAGAAGAAAATCCCATAGGTACTTCTTACCACCTTTTCCTGAAGAGGAAGGGAATTAGAGATGGCTGGCAGGGAAGCTGATTACTGAGCATAAAGAAGACAGAGAAGCTTTGCTTCAAACTTTAAATCATGGGGTGTAGTTAATGTCCCCTACCAGATTAAAATCCATCCTTTAAAGAGTGAAGAGATTGAAACGTTTTTCTGGGCTGTGGAAGAACAGCCTGAGCTTCTGAATGACCAGAAGAATAGTGGGTCACAAAGCTCGCCCCAGCCCTCAGTAGAAAAGGATTAAGAGAGTAGCAGCCTTCCAATAGCAGATGCAGAAGATTATAACACTCTAAAGCAAGTAATTCTGCAGCAAGATGATGTAATTCTGTGTAGGTATTGGCAGAAGTTCAGAGGTATTATAAAATTATAGGGTAGATTGTTGGAGTTATGTGTCCAATAGCCACAACTAAGGTTTGAACTTCTGAAGAAATATTGGAAGAGATAGTTTTGAAATAGTTCTTGCAAAATTTCTGGGTTTAGTTAGGTTCTGAGCTCAAGAACACTATCCTTAGTAAAAAGCAAAAGATGTTTAGACACACAAAACTCAGTGTGTCTATATTATTTTTAGTAAACATTTCTCTCTCACTCACTGCTTATTTTTTCTTATATACAGTATATATTTAGCATTTATAGATAATAATATAGTGGAGATTTTGGCACTAAGCTCAAAGATCTGTATTCTTTTTCAGACTACAAAATAACTCAATGAACTTTGTCTGATATGGTCAATATTTTATTAATATTATACTGAGAATTTATTATATAATTGTAGTGACTTTCTTTCCCACTTACTGATGTTTTGAAATTAAATAAGTTACTGTAACTTAAAAGAGGGAGAAAAGGAACCCACTAACGCAGACATGTCAAACACAAGGGCCGGGGGCTGGATGTGGCCCGTGACGTGGTTTCATGTGGGCCGTGAAGCCATCCTGGAAACAGTGAGGGAATGGCCCCCGCTGCCTTGGCTTCGGCCCAGGCCAGCCAGGAGCCAATGTACAATTTTGTGGTGGCCATCTATGCTGAAACGCATTCAGTCTTAGCTCCACAAGGCCATCTGGAAAAAGTGAGGAACCAGCCCCTGCCGTATCGGCCCCGTCCCCTGGGTACATGCTGGGAGATGTCAACCTTTGTGAGGAATGAAGAAATGCACCATTGCCTGAAAGTGGCCAGCAAATGGCCCTTGCCTACTTCACATATCCGGCTTGATGGGCTCCGGGGGAAGGGTTTCGGCAAGCTCTTCCAGTGGACCATGCCTTGGCACTTGCCATGGTCCCACCCCCTTCTGCCAGAGACCCTAAGATCTGTCCCACTCCTGCCCAGGCCCCTACAGGCACCCTTGACACGAACGATGTAGAGCTGGCCATGCCCACCCAATAAGCCACACCCACTCCATCCATACCTACCCAGTAGGCTGCGCCCACCATGGCCAAACCTACCCGCCCCCCCGAGGACAACCGCAATGCTGATGTGGCCCTCAATGAAATTGAGTTTGACACCCCTGCACTAATGTAACTCTTTTTCATAATTCCCAGATAAAAGACCCCAACTTCCAATCTGTGTTGGTAAGTAACTTGTCCCATGCTGCTTTCCTGTTCAGCAAACCTCTGCTCAAAGAATTCTTTTTGGCAATTTTTCCACAAACTAAACCAGGCCAGGTTTACCAGCCCACATTGGATTTACTAAAACCAAGAACTCTTCTCAAACAGTCAGAAGTTCATCTTAGTTATCTTTAGCATTAGCCATTATAACATCTTTTCCTCTCCCCAGAATCATCTTATTAGTGTTTTGTTCCACTTCAAATGCCAATATAGCATCTGATATTGGTATTAGCCCTCTGAAACCCCTCGTTTTAGAAAAGCTTTTTTTTTTTTCAATAAAATTTTTTATTATTTTCATCATAAAAAGAAAACATACAAATACAACACAAATATAATATAAAACCCGCATCCCCCCCCCCCGAGACTTCCCAAACCTAATCCCAGGATAATATTCAAATATAAGTAAACAATTAATAATATCTCTAACTCCACAAGGTATATAAATTCTGCATGAATAAAAGAAATATATACATAAAAAAAAACCAGTTAATTAAAAACCTAAATTATATTCCACTATTCTATGCTTCTTTTGTATATAAACAATCCATC
>NW_015387064.1:250428-253441 GCF_001527695.2 Protobothrops mucrosquamatus | reverse complement strand
TAATTTCTTTTACGTCCAAATTTTGTGTAATACCTAGGAGAAACAGGTGAGGCAAAAAAATAATCCTTCTTTTAAATATTTGTTGCAAGTTCCACCACAATTTTATCCAAAAGGCTTTAATAACCTTGCAAGTCCACCACATATGAAAAAAAGTTGCATCTAGTTGTCCACACCTCCAGCACTTGGATTCATAGTTCTCGTTTTAGAAAAGCTTTTTGATAATGTTTTTCTTATAAGAATCTAAACCAGCGTTTCTCAATCTTAGCAATTTTAAGATGTGTAGACTTCAATACCCCAAATTTCCCAGCCAACATGGAGTTCAACTGGAAGTTGAAGTCCATGCATCTTAAAGTTGCTAAGGTTGAGGAAACCCCTATCTAAACTAATCCCTGCCCCAGCCCCTTATCAGCAGTTCAGTCTGTTTTTTTCAGCGATAGACAAAGAGCCAAATGAGAAGCTATTGCTGAGAGTAGGTTCATCATGCAAGTTGATAGCACTTCCACCAGATCTAGCAACAACCTTTTAATAATCAACGTTGCAATTTCCAAAAGGAGCAGATCTTTTTCATAGAATGAAGATCAGACTGAAATAATTTCACATAATGGCTGACAGTAGTTGACAACAAACCAATTCATAAACAAATGGAGTTACTACTAGCTACCTCTTGCTTCAAAACTTGGCCATCGTGTATCTTCTCCATGTTCCACCCAGTTATCTTACCTTAGAGCAGTGTTTTTTTAAACTTAGTCATTTTAAGAATAAGTAGACTTCAACTCCCAAACTTCCCATGTTCAAGGTTGGCCAAGGTTGAGAAACCCTGCCTTAGAAATGAAAGCATTCTAAACTAGAAAAGGAGCCTAGTGGCAGTTTGAAAACAAAAAGTTAAGAAAACAAAAGGCTCCCAGAACAAGGAAGGGGATGCAACACTGCTTCATATTCCAATACTACTACAGAGGGTAGATGAGGAATTGATCACAACGATTCAACAAAATTAAATTGATTCATGTAGACAAGCGATATGGAAGATAATAGCCTATACAGGTGGTCCTCATTTAGCAACTGCTTCAGATAGTGGCCATTTGCAATTATGATGGTGGTGAAAACTTTGTGACCCGTGCCCACATTTACCACCTTCGCAGCTTCTCTCCCTCAGTCATGTGTTTGCCATTAGAGTCAGTTAGTATGCAATGTGCCTGGCCTGACCTGCTCGCTTTTTTTTTCTTTTTCCCCTATCACAGAGCAGAGAGATTGTGTAAACAAACAATTTCTTCCTGAGTTGCTTTTCTCTGCAGCACAGCGTGTCCCTTGAAAGTGCTAACTGCAAGTTAAGCACAGCGCTGTGACTTTAATTAGTTGATTGGAACCCTCTGATGGCTCACATTGCTACCGGACACTGACCGGCACATTTCCTTTCAATGTGCATTCCCCATTGTGTGCCTTACTCTCTTGTAATCTCTTCCTCTCCAAAGAACCTAGGTACAATCATTAATTCCCTTTTTGCTAATTATCCCAGCACCAGGACATCCCCAATGCGGTGGGGAGTTGGAGGTAAAGGGCTATAATAAGATTTTCTCGTCATCCAACTTCCTCCTGTCCTTTAGGCTTACCCGGCTGTTTGGGGTTGTACATTTCTGACACTGTAAAACAAAGGAAACCCGAAGTAAAATAATAAGCATAGTTGGTAGTTGTTGTGTCCTGAGCCTGCAAGAGGCAGGCTCGGGACGTTGCAAGAGTCCTGGGCATTTGCAGAAGCTGCCCGGGACCAGACTGAGCGGCGCCAGCCTTGTGCGCATGCGCAAGGTGGGAAAAGCCCGCCTCATGATTGGTTGAACTTGCCCGGGGATCAGAGGGTATAAATAGAGGCCTGCGTGCCTCTGCTCGGGTTGTTCGTAGAGTGGAGCAAACAATAAAGACTTGTTGGAGATGATTCATCTCAAGCGCCATTATTCCCAGGACTTAACACTGGCGACGAGGGTGGGATGCAGTCTCTACAGCTAAGAAAAGCTAGAAGACTCACCCGAAGAAGTCCGGGAAAGAAACGGCGTGGAAGTCAGCGTTATCCTGCCAGTACGAAATCGCTGAAGGGTGCGTGCGACTGAAGAAGAAGAAACTTGACCATCGATCATGGCTAAAGTTGGGCGTTTAGAAGAATTCGACGTCTCTCACCCCGAGAGGTGGGACTCTTACGTGGCAAGAGTCGAGACGTATTTTCGCATAAACCAGGTTCGAGAGGAAGGCTTAAAGGCTGCCACATTGTTGTGCGTTTGTGGGCAGGACGCCTTTGAGATCGCCGAGAGCTTAATCTCCCCAGACTCATTGGAAACGGTATCGTACTCCGACCTCAAGAAAACCTTAAAGGAACACTTCCAGCCCAAGCAATCAGTCATGGCTTGGAGGCACACATTTCAACAGAGAGATCAGCGAGTTCGAGAATCAGCAAAAGACTACGTTGCGGCCTTGAGAAGAGCAGCTAAACCGTGCGACTTCAAGGACTTAGAAGGCTTCGCGATCATTTTGTATGCGGACTGAGAAACACAGAATTGCAGCAGAGACTGTTCGCCAGGGAAGATGTTTCCTTCCAAGATGCTCTGCGAGAGGTTTCGGCTGAAGAAGCTGCCGGCGGGGCGGTCAAGAACATGCAGCCCAAGAAAAACGGTCCTGAGACCGCCACTATTCACAAGAAAGACGTGCGCGAGGAGTCGGACGAAGATCCTGAAGATGAGGTGGACAAGCTTTACCAAGCTGCTGGAAGAAAGTCCAAGGATCGTCAGGACAAGGGCCCAGCTGAGCTTCGTTGCCTCGGATGCGGTGGATGCCACAAGCGAGCTGAATGCCGGTTCCGTTCCGCCATTTGCCGAGCGTGCGGGAAGAAGGGCCACATCGCTGCGGTCTGCCTGGGTCGACAGAAGGTACAACCGAAGGAAGAATTGAATCTGAAAGGTACCAGGGTGCCCAGCCAAAACAGGGTGGGGTTCTGTGCAACACGCCGGAACATTTTAAGAATAGGCACACA
>NW_015387064.1:234885-247501 GCF_001527695.2 Protobothrops mucrosquamatus | reverse complement strand
CAGACTGAGCGGCGCCAGCCTTGTGCGCATGCGCAAGGCGGGAAAAGCCCGCCTCATGATTGGTTGAACTTGCCCGGGGATCAGAGGGTATAAATAGAGGCCTGCGTGCCTCTGCTCGGGTTGTTCGTAGAGTGGAGCAAACAATAAAGACTTGTTGGAGATGATTCGTCTCAAGCGCCATTATTCCCAGGACTTAACAGTAGTCATGTGATTTTTCACTTAGCAACTGCTTTGCTTAATAGCCTAGTAGTCCTAATTATGGTCGGTAAACAAGGACTAATTGTACATTATTTAAAGATAGCTAAAATGAAAACAGATTTGTAATGTAACAACTTTAAGGGGGAACAATGTTAAAAAAGATCAGTATAGTATTTACTTAATGGGTATGATCGTCTTCCTAGAATAACTTCATAAAGTTAGTGAACAGTTGTCAATCATTACGATTAGACGGTTGTGCATACAGTGCACAATAGACCTTCACACATCAAGTAAGTGACTATTAAAAAAGAATTCCCTTTTACTTTTCAAAAATTAATAAAAACAAGATATAGTTATGTAAGGTTTAACAACCATATATTAATAGCAATATATATGCTTGGCTATAAAGCTACAAAATTCCTTTCTCCAGAAAATCTTTTTTAAAAATGTTTTCAACAGAAACTGCGATAGGAGAGGCAATATCAACTGGGATTCTATCATACAAGCCCCCTTCCCTGCAACTTCTAAACAAACTAAAATAATTGAATTAAAAATTAGGAAAATGATAGTTTAATATCATATGGTTTATGTGATATTTGGAAAATTCAACATAAGGATGACAAGAGTTCCACTTTTTATTTCAAAAAAGCATAACAGATTCATTTAATCTGATTTAATTATACTTTGATATTAGCAAAACAGATTCAAAATCTTACCCAATTCTCAACTGGCCTAATTAAAACAACAGATCATGCTCTAGTTTCAAATAGTTATACGCTTCTATTGAGAAAACTAGCAGAAATTAAATCCTATTTTACTATTAAGTAAGATGTATAGTAAGTACTAAATGAGATATTGAATAATTATTCCCAAATATACTGGAAGGCTTTAAATTGATGTGAAATGTATGTATTAAACAACTTAACTCATTTTAGAAAAGACAAAACAGAAAGTGTAGCTAAACTAAAAAGGGAAAATCAGTGAATGATTAAATATTCTCCCGTACTCTTTCTTACACACACACACACACATACACACACACAAAGTTCTTTGAAAATATACAAAAACTTGAAACAAAGAGAGATCTATGGGATTCAGGTACCACAAATGTTAAATTTAAAACATGTTTTCTGTACAGAGGGGGAAAAAAAACCTTAAAATTCTTAACCAATAGGCTGGAAAAATTACAATATCATAAGATAGTAAAAGGTTTAAAGCAAGATTATGGGAAGATTTTAAATAAGTCAAAATTTATTACAAAATAATAAGCAAGATTTTATTTTCAGTTATCCATATGGAATAAGTGGATTAAGCCAACACTGAGTATATGCAAATACCTTCTGTATCAGAACGAAGCAAATCTGGCTAAAACAAAATCACTCAGATAAGATTTTTATATTTTTAGAGCAAATATTTCAATCCCTACATTCTTTCATTTTCAAAATCCTTGAAAATGGGGCATGGAATAAATGATACATGGAGATCAACTATCATAGTTCCATTATTTAAACTCTGTAAATATCATAGATACAGTATCTGAAATCTTTCATACTTTCTGCATTATTAAATCAAGATTATAAGATTTTTATTTTAACATTTTCTCACCCCTCTGTCTATATGTACACACACCAAGACACACATATATTATAAAACTCAAACTGATTGCATGTCCAGCAGGCATATAGTTGATTCAGTTTTCAGATTATTTAATAATAAAATGTAATAGTTAAGCTTCATGACATTGTTAAATGATTTTGGGGGGAGGGATATTTGTAAAGTTTCCCATAGACTGAAATGGACGTATTAATACTTAGTAAATGTTTTATAAATGGAAGCAGCAATGATAGGTAGGTAGGTAGGTAGGTAGGTAGGTAGGTAAATAGATAGATAGATAGATAGATAGATAGATAGATAGATAGATAGATAGATAGATAGATAGATAGATAGATAGATAGATAGATAGATAGATAGATAGATAGATAGATAGATAGATAGATAGATAGATACTGGATGGGCAGACGGACAGTCAGACAAATTGATTTTTGGCCCTTTATTTTCAGGTCCAGTTGACATTTTACTTCTCTTATCTAGCTAAGAGGCAGCAATCACAAAAAGACAGGAATTAAAAATCATTCAATGTTCCTCTCAATAAACTAAATCTATTTTTTTTAAAAATGTTGACTATTTCCCCCAGAAATAGAAAGTCACAAGGCCAACAGGGTTTACAGGCAGGCTGAAGGCACAATTCTCTAAACAGGATTTTACTTTGTGGCGAGTGGCAATGTTCTGTTCCCAGAGCATTCTGTCAGTGCAAAGCACTATTTTTTTTCTACCACCTCCTCCCTCATGAAGCCTTCTAGTTTGCTTTCATTCCCAGGGTATTGTAGAAAACTTATAAAGCAAGGGAGCATAGCTTCTTTTAACATGCTGTAAACAAATTCTTGGGTTTTGAATTTGTATTCTGCCTGAGTAGCTTTCCTAGCAACATGAGTGAGGTTGATTTCTTGGGGTTTCTCCAAATCTCCTTTTTGGGGCGAGATGGAAAGTCCCTGTACCACTCTTCTACTACAGCAAGTTAGGTTAAATTCTCTCTTAAATTCTCTCTCATTTAAGAAGCCATGCTCAGCATGCTTTCCCTGCTTGCTTGTCATTTAATTACTCTTGCAGAATCCTGAGATACAAATCAGACTCCAGATAAATTCCTACATTCTAGAAGAGATTCTACAATTCAAGACATTCTAGAAGACATTCAAAACATTAGTGCCAGGTCTAATATCTTTTTTAGAAACATTCAGCAAATTAATAATTATAATTAATAATTTAGATTAAGAGGACAGGTCAGCTCATAGATAGCTAAGTGGTTGAAGGATAAGAAACAATTATGCTTTTTGTATCTTTATCTTGCATGATGTCTGTTTAAATAATCTATCAAATCTTATGCAATTTTTTAAAAAGGAAGTGGAAATTAGGAGTAAACAGACATTCTTAGAAATAGAAAGATTCTCATGGAGATGATATTTGGTATAGTTTTTCATTAATGTAACTTAAAATGTGTTAGACCTCACATTAACAACAAGCAGATACTGTGACTGCACCTGACTAACACCATCAGTTCTGCTGAGGTTGTTAAATGAATCACCTGATGTCACATGACCACCGGATGCTTTGACCGCCGTATGTTCAAGGACGAGTCGTAAGTCTTCTTTTCCAGCACTGTAAGTTTAAATGATCACTGAACGAGGCAGTCATTAACTGAGGATTACCAGTAGTAGCAATTTCCAGTTTAGTTTTCAGCTTGCATAATCCCAGTCAATCCTTATATGCAGTTTGCATATAAGTGGCTGTGTTCTTTTCCCCCAAAATATTCTAATGACTTTGAAGCAAGCAGAAAATACCTATACAGATACCACAAGTTCTTCATTTCTTCACATTTCACTGTTGCCTTTTGGGAGGAGGTTTCAAACAACTAGATTCTGTAACAGCTTTATTCCGTATAGTTCGTTCCTTGCTAACTTTCAAGATTCTTTTTTCTGCTATGCATTCAAAATAGATTGTGTTAATGTAAGTTTTGGTGTCATATTTGTATTAAGTTGGCATTTTGGCTCTGCTGCTGCTATTATATTATTATTGTTATCCTTGGGATGGTGACATGATTCGACAGTGGTGTTCCTTCTTTCAAGAGCAGAGCATTGGAATTTCATTTTAATGTATGCCTTTGCATATGCAAGTAAATGATAATAAAGGTTATCTTATCTTATCTGCCTTTGATTCTTTTTTTCAACCCTTTTTTGATCGTGGGTCTAACAATAGTCTACACATTTATGACATTATTGCTCAGATATTTTTCAAATTACCAACTGCATTATTCTCACCTGTTCTCTGACATTAATTTCTTAATTTCTTCAACAATTATTATTTACATAAGCAGAGTACACTTTTAATTTCTTAAAATAATTTACTCTTAATGGTTAAGAGATAAGAACAAAGTTATTTGAGTAGCAGCCTATAAATGTTAGAAAGTAGTTTTTCCTGCCTTTCATTTGGATTGTCATGGGACCATAAAAGTCTGAAAAAATAAATACCAACTGGTGATTGGCTTGTTGGATTCAATCCCAGGAAAACTATTTCCTTTGGCTTTCAAACAACAATCACATTTTTATTCCCTTTCTTGCAAGTCAATCCAATTCATCCTTTATTTTCTTAATAACAGCATCATCTCTGTGACCAAAACTTTCACACCATCTTGTAGGATTATAATGCATCCTGTTATTCTGTTTGCCTTGAGGATGAAAAAAGTTCCAACAAGTTAGCTGCATTGTGTTTTCTTTTCAATATTTCATAATAGTTTCTGTGGCAATGCCAGCTTCCAATGCAAACTTCATTTTAAGCACAGTTGTACAACCATATCACATAAGACAGAATAGATATATGCAATTTGCTTCCAATTCATGTAAATAATGCACTTCTTGAAATATTCTTTTTTCCATTATGGTTTATTAGGCATTCCAGTTTAATCCTACCTTTTCCACATATTTTTATCACCATTCCATGAGCTGAATTAACTTGTCCTTGGTAAGAGTCATCAGGACTTATAAATGCATTTTTATTGCAGATATGATTCAGACGAGCCATTCATAACAAGCGTCGGAGCATGCTGACTTCCGGTGTGATGTTGGTTCACGATAATGCTCGCCCGCACACTGCTAGATGCACCTAAGAACTTTTGAAGCAGTTCCGTTGGGATGTTTTTGATCACCACCCCTATAGCCTACATACTGTATGACGCCGAGCAACTACTACTAAGGAATTTCAAACTTTGTAAGATGTTGTGACAAGTGCCTCAATTTGAATGGCGATTATGCCAAAAAGTAATGAAATGTTGTAGTTTTCTAATGTGCGTAATAAAAGTTCTGTATCTGCGAGTGTCTGTCATTGATAACCAAACGGAGGTTTATTTCCGAATTGCTCTTGTATATGTATGCAATCCTGTGGGGACCTTGATTTTTGTCTAGAATGTGTGATCTCTTTAATTCTCTGGGTTAGATGAGTTTTGGCATTGTAAATTCTCTTTTAATGCATTCCCTTCTGTTTCAATAATGACAGAGTATATTTCTCCCTTTTATATAGAGAATTCCTTTAGCTGCATCATTCAAATTATGCTGGCATAACTCCAGTCTGGCAATTACATTCTCACATAAACTCTTCAATTTGATTAACTCTGCTATATTTTTATAGTTTTGTGGTGGCAAATTTAATGACAATTCCTTGATTAAATCATCTAAAAGTTCACACCAGTTTGGTTTAGTGTCTTTTGAATAGGAAGATACTCTGACACGTATTCCACTAAACTTTCATTTCCTTATAATTTCAGACTCATGAATTTAATTCTTTCCCATCTTCAGGTATTCCAGGTCCAGTAACACTATGCTTTCTCTAAAATTTTATTCAGGCTCTACAGACATGAAAACAACTGCCCCTCAATTAGGGTGTTTTAAGTCCTAATGAGTAACCACAATGTGCGGACTGAGTGCTGGTTCAGCTGTATACTTGATGAAGCATGTGGAAATAAATGGAATGTTTTTAACTAGGGTGCTCTTGGTGAACTGTGTTTAGTTCTGGCTCCCTGCTGAGCCCATGACACTTTTGTTGAAAAATTGCTGTTTAGATTGCACCCAGCACACTCCCAAGTCTCTAGATCCAAGTTACACATGCTACTCAGTACAACAGACCAAAAATATACCGATATTTGTTTATTAAACATCAGCAAATATTTAAAAAATGCTAACTAATCAAAGAGGATAAAAAGCAAGCAAAAGCAGGGAGAGAAGCATGAACAAAAGGGAAGAGTTTGATAACCACAATTACATTTTCTATACCCATATCTACATAAAAAGGGACAAGATTTTCCATTGGAAGCAGTACTCTGGCTTGTCCAAAAGGGAGTAGCCTTTGATTATTTCAACTTTAGTTCTTTTATGAACATAGCAGTAGCAGACTTGAATTAGAAAATAGGACACCAAGTGATCCTTCCTCTATTCTGTACAATAAGGAAAATAATTTGGTAGATGGGGTGATTTATCCAACAAAACAGAGGCAGTTAGTTTAGCAATGTTGCAGCTTTCTGTTGGCACTGATATATATGTTGAATAGAAAAGTCTGGTATATATTTCAGTATTAAACTCTTTGCATTTAGAATTTTCTGTGCATATCTGTTTTAATTTCAACAAAGAGCTTCAAAAAGAACACTAATAAAAAGCTATCTGAGATCTGAAATGGGTCAAGAATACTTGATTGGTTTGGTGGCAACTGAAAATAAAATATCTCACTTTGAACCCTGATAAACTGATATTTGCAAGGCATAAAACAAAGATAATGTAATTTCAAATATAAAAGCAGTTGCTTTCTCTTTCAAGGGAAGTATGTTCTGCAAGTGAAAAAAACATTTTAAAATAAAACCAGAAAGAATTTGGCTGTTATATGGTTCTTTCAGATACATGTTCTGTGGATATTGCCATCTTGAATACATAATTTTAACATTGCATGCTTCAGGAATTAATCAGTAATGTTGATCTGGACTTGTACATACAATTTCCTCCAAACTGATGTTACATAGATCAGTAAAACCGGTCCTGCATATACTTTGATAAAATCAGAAGTGTTTGAAAATCAATATGTAACTAAGTTTGAAAATTAAGAATGAAGTTATAAACCATTTCAAGAAGGTGCAAATGGATTTATAGAAGATATGAATGATCACAAACAATAATATCAGTAAGGTATAAGAAAGCTGTGAAAATATAACTGAACCCTTCAACCAGAATGCTGCACTTACAGTTCAGTACTTTGAGATAGTTGAACGGCTGGTGTTATCTATTAGGTCTTGTATACATTGCTTCTTTGACAATGAAAATTAATTAATAGGAAATATTTTCAAAAATAAAACCCATTTTTTTCATCTTCTTAAGCTGAATTTTAACTATACATAATCCTTGTATTTGATATGTCGGGAATTGAAAAAGTTGGTTTTTAATCCCAGGACAAGTTTCCCAATCAGGTTTGGCATTTTTATTTACCTATCAAGTCCTTACCTGGGACTGGCAGATCTGGATGTTTGATGCTGTTACAGATATCGTCGCAGGAAGCAGGATAGCACCAGATATCCAGGAACTCCAACATCTAGTGTGGACCTTGTTAACCTGGGTGACATCCGAGCTGGCAAGGCTTTCTGAAATGTATGTCTCACCATATTTTTTATGGGAGAGAGACTCTTTGTCTGACTCCTCTGATGAGGCCTGTCCAGTATGGTTGAACCTCTGGCATAGCTCCCATCTTCCTCAGAGCACACAAGCCCCACAACCACGTCAAGGTAGTGTTTCACTGGGGACTGATGATGATGATGATGATTTACCAAGAATAAAAAGAAGTGTGAGATACAACAGCAGGTAAGAAGCTAAGTAGAATCCTGGTAGGCAATGCCAGTGCCAGTGTAGAGCTATTCCTTCTTACCAGGACAGATGGGAGACTGAGTTCTAGTGCCCCTTAGCTTTGGGCCAGTCACTTTCCCTCAGCCCAACGGGGTTGCTGTTGTGGAGAAATAGGAGGAGGAAGATGTGTTGGATATGTTAGTTGCTTTGAGTTATTTGTAAATGTAATAAATGCGGGATACAGATAAATAAATAAATAAATACTGAATGTTGTTTTTTCAATATGGGAGGAAAGGGGGGGAATTTCAGTTATTTCTATTGCTTACACTTCTGCCCTAACCTGCTCTGCAACATACCTGGACATTTGCTGGATAGTGTACGTGAGGGGAAAAGAGTGACAAGAGAACTGAGGAGAAACAGGACTTTTAAATAATTAAACAGAAGAGAAATATTAAATCAAAGATGTTTCTCATCTTTGGCAACTTTAAGATGTGTGGACCCAGAATTCTGGGAGTTGATGTCTGGTCTTCTTAAAGTTGCCGAAGTTGAGACAAACTTATCTAGATTAATAGATGGCAACCTACCATATCCCTAAGCAAAACAATCTCCTGCTCAGTTCTTACCAACCAATTAAAATAAACACAAGTCTTTCACCCCAGTTCAAACTAGCCCTTTCATCTAGGTCCTTTCCAATTTATGTGTAGTCAACAAACTGGATGTGTTATTTCCCGGTGATTTTGATTCCTCAGCAGCTATAATTCATTTTAATGAATAATCCAACCTAAAGCCAAAGAAGAGTTTTTGCATAATAAGTCAGCAAAATAATTTGCTTATGCATTTCCATTATTTTATACAGGATTATTCAAATCTAGTTAATGCTACTATTTGATGTACGGTTAGAAGCAAAGCACATGTAAGACTTCAAAATGGTAGTAAAGCTCCCAAGAGCAATATTTATGGATGCAGCTCTTTTGAACTGTAGGAGTTTTAACTCAATAGATGTTATAGCTATATTATAAAAAGTTTATGACACCTTTGTGATTTATGGTTGCATCGGATAAGAATGTTTCCACAGTACACTCAGCACCCTTTTAATATTGCAACTGTGGAAATCACTCAAGATGTTTTATTATTAGTTTGGTTTCTTCTAATTCCTTTTGCATGTCTTCAACTGTATGTCCTTTATTGCCTTTACAGTCCAAGAAATTAGGCACGATCCCTTCTGAAATGTTTGCCGTGCCCACATTACTTCTGTAAATTAAACTGGTGCAATTACCCAATCATTCCCTGGGTTGTGGCTCTTTCCCCTGCCTCCCAAGGTCATTGCCACATACTTATTACATCTAGGGAGTAGACAGCACTGAATAATACTTTGGAGGAAACTATCAAAAAACAGGAGAAACATTGCCTGGATTCTTAGCAACTAATATATAAGCAAATAGTCATAGTGCATAAGTACTTAGCTTTTCCCATTTGGATGATTTACTGGAAGATTTGTTGGGTTCTTGCAAGTACTGGATTCTCAGATTGGCACCAGTTCTGGCTTGAATATTACAACTTTAATACATCCTTAACTAAGAATATTTGAGGCGAATACAGTGGTACCTTGGTGCATAACTGCTTTGAAACTCATCGAATTTGGTATTCGACGCATTTTGATGCAAAACTTTTGTCCTGGTACTCATCATTTGTTTGGTACTCAATACGTAAGCTAGAACTTGTCGGTGTTAGCTGCCTTGTGACTCACTACATTATTCCTTATGGGAAAAAATTGCTTGGTACTCATTGTTTTTGATACTCATCACACCTCTTGAAACCAATTACCAATGAATACCGAGGTACCACTCTAATATGAAAACATAAACCAAACTTTTGCAATCAGAATACCTCCAGACCATCCCAGTTGTAGGTTAAAACATCTGGAAGGACTCCTGCTGGAGAAGTGGATTTTGCAGGCTTATAGGGAAAGTATCATTCTAAGTAGATCTGTCTGTCACTTAGCAATCAGTTTGGCTATCTATGCATTTATGAATGTTTCTTCTTTTTGTTTTTTATGACAGCAATTGTGCACGCTAAATATTTCCTGGTGCATTACCAAAACAAAACACACTTCCTGCACATTTACGTGCATGCCATTTTAGTGTTTTAAAAGAAATACCAACCTATAATTCTTTACCTATTTTAATACAAGTAGTGATTAAAAGGCTGAGCTGCGAGTTCTCAGGTCAGTCCTGACTATAATAATGAATTTGGTGGGCAGCTTAAGACAAAACACTGACTTGACTCACTTTATCTCCTGTTACATGACAATAATACAATTCTGTAAAGTCACGACAACAGTGTGAACTCTGCTGAATATTCTAAAGCATTTTATACATGCTCTGCATTACGAATGATTTAACTACTCACTTCTTGCCATTTTGGCTGAGGTTGCTGCTTTTGATTACTTCTGGATTCAAGGGAATTTGGAATCCAACCATTGCCAACTGTAGAATAGTTAAAGCATCTGTCATTTATACTATAATGAGAAGGCCAATTCTTGAATTTTCATTTACACCAAGGCTTAATTAGATTATCTTAATTTGTTGCATAAATTTTCTTTGATACTATGCTTTGAAAGTGAAAACACAATATGTATCTGCATAGTACAAAGTACAGCTTCCCAGCTTTTCCTTTTTTTAAAAAAAAATAAACTGGGAAGCACATTTTTTTAGAATTGCTTCAAAATACAAATTATCCGCTGGAAGGATATGAGCCTCTACGGTTATTTATGAGAAAATAAACTTTATGTTTTACTATAATGTTTCATTTTCAACTCAGAAGATTCTGCTTATATTAATAAAACAAAACTTTGACTAAAAATAGTAATTCAATAGTTTTTGTTAAATCTTTAGTACATTTGAACTTATTTTTTCCTATCCTGGAAGCTTGCCTTAAACACAAATAAAGAAAGAAATCGATTGGTTAAAAAAAAGACCTTGGGACCTATCAAATACGAACTTGAAAATTTCTCTCCCGACAATAAAGTAAATAATTTCTTACCTTTATTTCATCCTTCCTCAGAGTGCTGACTTTCAGGTGCCTCAATCTTAAACTTTTGGCTATGCTGCCTAGAAATAATGGGAACCAAGTCCAAAATATCTGAAAGCCACCAGATTTGAGAAAAACTGCTCCAAGCATTTTTATGGAAGTTCACACGGCCTAAGAGCTTACAGGGTGATGAAAAACATCCTTTTAAAAAATATTTATAAACTTTTAAGTGTATATAAACTTCTAAGTCTAACTAAAGCATTTACCTTACAGTGATTCAATTTCATTTTTAAACTGACAGCTCGCTCATAAAATGAATGATATATTTTGCTGGGCTAAGAACATAAGTGCAATTCAGAAACTGGAGAAATGATTTTGCCAGTAAATTCCATTTTAATCTATGAGACTTATTTCTAGGTAAATATATTTATGCAATATGATTATGTTGAAGGCTGAATTTCTATTAGCCATTTTATTACAAACAATAAACAGATTATCTCACTTTGAAAGTATGCATGCTGTGGCCAAGTATTCATGAAGTCAAACGAACAAGTGTAATCCTGCCTATGATGTGCATAATATAGCAGGAAAAACACTGCCACAAAGCACATTGAAGTGAATCAAAGTTCACTTCATAGCCATACATTAGAGCACAAGAGCAAACTTGCATTCTTCATGTTTATAGAGCTAGTATGGAAACCATCTGGGTTGCTCTTTTTCATAATAGTCAAGAATAGTTTGAACTTGAGATCTAAACAGATTTCTTCAAGAGAAATACAATTAAATTTCATTATAATAGGTAATGCAGTTAACACATTTTTGTCACTTGGTTGCAGATTGCTTCAAAGAGTTTAGCACGTCTCAAAAACATTTAACTTTAATTACAAACCTGTCTAATGACTAAACATATACATAAATATTAAACAGATCAGGTTAAACATGACAACCTGATTATTTTCAATTAAACCTGAAGATCATTTTTAATTTTTTGCTGCTGTCTTGTTTTTTCAAAACATTATTTTTTCTGGTATAATTTCCACAACTGAACAGAATATTCAGTTATCCAAAGAGTCTCTCTCTATTCATTATTATCAGCAATATCTCCACACTATGCCTCCAATCATATATTACACTAAGCTAAAAGCAAACAACTTTATTATAATTTATCCTGTTTTTGTAAAAAAAAATATTTTCTAGAAATAGGCATCAAAGGGAAATAAGCCATCCGCAGGCTTAGCAGTCGCAACTGCAACATTATATATATATTTCAAAATTTGGATTGCTAACAAAGAATTAAGGGAGAACTGGAATAGCCATTTCGAACTTTTTAGTTCTTTTCAACCAGACATACAAAAAAAGGTTGAAAAGAACTAAAAAGTTCGAAATGGCTATTCCAGTTCTCCCTTAATTCTTTGTTAGCAATCCAAATTTTGAAAAACACATATAATGTCGCAGTTGCGACTGCTAAGCCTGCGGATGGCTCTAGTTTGAGCTGATACAGACAAAAGATTCCTTTTTCTCATATCTGGGCCGACAGGGTGCACCAAACTCTCTCTCTCTCTCTCTCTCTCTCTCTCTCTCTCTCTCTCTATATATATATATATATATATATATATATATATATATATATATATATATATATATATATATGTGTGTGTGTGTGTGTGTGTGTGTGTGTGTGTGTGTGTGTGTGTTTTCTGAGGTTTTCGCGGGTGTTTGTATGTAGGACTTTAGTTATTCGGGTTTTCTCCCGCGTAGAATTGGAAGTGTCTTGGCGACGTTTCGACGAAGTCACATTCGTCATCTTCAGGCTGGTGTCTTCAGCTTCGTGCTTCTGGGAGTAGTGTGTGTGATCGCTGCTGTTTCTTCCTTTTAACTGCCAGTGGGGTTTGAGCTGATTGGGTGGGAGCTTGGCTGTGTTCTGATTGGGTGGAGGTGTGTTCTGATTGGTTAAGGAGCTTGGC
>NW_015387064.1:194218-234188 GCF_001527695.2 Protobothrops mucrosquamatus | reverse complement strand
GCCAAGCTCCTTAACCAATCAGAACACACCTCCACCCAATCAGAACACAGCCAAGCTCCCACCCAATCAGCTCAAACCCCACTGGCAGTTAAAAGGAAGAAACAGCAGCGATCACACACACTACTCCCAGAAGCACGAAGCTGAAGACACCAGCCTGAAGATGACGAATGTGACTTCGTCGAAACGTCGCCAAGACACTGCCAATTTTATGCGGGAGAAAACCCGAATATCCAAAGACCTACATACAAATACCCGCGAAAACCTCAGAAAACATATATATATATATATATATATATACTTTTTACTGCAAATAAAAATATATGAACTGACAAAGAAAAGGAAAAAAAACACACAGAAGTAATTTTTTAAAAGTGAAAAAAATAGCAAAATAAAAAAGGTGTATCACTTTAGCTGTAACCTGTTTCAGTTCAACATATAACTATCTAATGCAATATATACTGTATATATATATGTATACTGTATGTGTGTGTACATAATTACATAAATGTATGTTTCACGATTATAGTTAAACAGGTTACTAATGCATCAGCTTGGGAGTGCTGTCCTCTGTGAAAAGTAAACAAAATATTTAATCCAGGAGATAAGGTTGCATACAAAAAACTGTATTACATATCTGATTTATAGTGTTTTTCCAATTAGATGCCAATTGCTACAGATTTTAATAAGGTTCTCAAAAAGGGTATTGTGACTTCTTTATATTATCAGCCCTGAATTTGCCACTCAATTTTCCTGTTAAAGCCTTTTAGTTTATTAAACATTCTTAGGAATTAAATTATAACTTTTCTCCTATCTCTGTCACTAGTTAAGTTTTATTTTATTTAAAGGTCATAAAACAGATTTTGCAGTAACAGCCTAGGGTGATTGTGGTTTAAAATCTCACCCAAGAAATCTGCTAAATTCTAAAGATTTAATCTGATGGAATTCTTGCCCTATTGCATCAGTTGATATTCCAATACTTCGGGGGGGGGTGTCAAAAAAAGACAGGGAAATATGCATGTAGACAACCAAAAATAGTCACCTTACTGACTTTATGGGAAAAGAAAACTTAGGTGCTACCCAAAAGCAATTATTGTGAAATATATTTTTTCCCCATCAAAAACAGCTCTGTTGAGAAGGATGACAAGTTTTTCCAGTATTCAGTTAGAATTCATTTACTGGATATGTCTCCAGTAAACTATGCAAATACTAAACATTTTGAAGAGGCCATTGAAAAATGCCTCCCTGATTAAGGACTCAGTCAAGAAAGTTATACAATACAGTCTCTTTCTCAGTTAAGGCCGTTGTATGATTGACAAGCACAAATGGGGTGTGAAACTTTTACAGGAAAAAGGAAATCATAGGCAAATGTATGGTATTTGCTATACATGACTCTGGGTATGTCTACCAGGAAAATATACCATAAAGGTTCTATCCCTTGACCCATGCAGTTATTTTAGTGGACCCTCTTGAAAAAGCACCAAAACAAAATAACTTCTCAGGGTTCTTTTGACTTTATTATGAAACAATTAGAAAGTTCCTCAAACATGCTGGGATTTGATGGCTCAGCATGTCTATTTGTATTTGTGGAATAATCTTCCTTAAATATTTGGGATGTTTTTAAAGACACTGCCTGTTGATATCACGAAACAAGGCTTTTACAACTTAATCCAAAAATTATTTATAGACGTTATTGCATTGCAACTAATTAAGAAGCAGGAATCTGGATTTATGGTGAATTTTTAGAAATTGATATTCCATGCTACAGGAGTCATTATCAGAATATCCCGCTCTATATGAAATAAAAATTCCCATTCAGTGACTCGGTACTGACAGAAGGAATTGTGTCTGACCGAACAGAAATAGAAAATCTGAGATTTTTGTTTTGGTTTGGTTTAAATAATTTTCTGATATCATGCGACAAAACACAAAATGGAGTTCCTGTGTACCAAAGTGTGCTAGGCGGATTAAGCAGTTTTGGCTTACATCTATACAAGATGCGAAATTCAGCTCCTAAGTAACTTTTTGGAGAGAAGTATATACATTTTTTTCACTCAGTATCCCACTCTATAAAGCTTTCTTCAGTCCAATTTTAAGCATAATTAAAATCTTATCATTTAAGTTAAAATCTCTATGTAGAATTCAACAGAAGAATGTATTGTAGCCAAAGCACATACAAAATAAACTGATATTAGAAACAGCCTCTAGGTGACCCTGGCATCCGAAATCAAGAAATAACAATGTACCTATTTATTTATTTATTTATATTTATTTATTGCGACTCAAGGGGGCTTACAGGAAATAAAAACACAATATAAAAAGTGAAATTAATAAAAAAATAAAAATAATAAAATAACCCCCCACCTACACCCACCCTGGTGACAACACGCACTCATATCACCCATTTACTGGGCTCCATCTCGCTCTGGGTTCCCCAGACCCACTGGCAGAACTACATCTTCAGGGGCTTCTGACAGAGTGTTAGTATGGGGCCAGTCTAATTTCTGGAGGGATGATGTTCCAGAGGGAGGGAGCCACCATGGAGAAGGCCCTTCTTCTGGGTCCCGCCAGATGTACCCACAACATTCCTTACCTCCCCGCTCTAGTGGTTTGGATGGATGTGACTGGCAAGAAACAGTCCCTCAGATAACCTGGTCCCAAGCCATGAAGGGCTTTAAAGGTGACAACCAGCACCTTGAATTGCACCCAGAAGCAATTTGGCAACCAATGCAGCTCCTGCATGAGAGTGACACATGTGCACATCAAGGTCTGCACAAAACCATGCGGGCCACTGCGTTTTGCACCAACTAGAGGTTCCGGATGCTTTTCATGGGCAGCCCCATGAAGAGCTTGCAAGAGTCAAGATGGGGGGGGGGTAACTAGGGCATGAGTGACCGTAAGGATTGTTGGTCTAGGAAAGGGCATAATTGACGCACAATCTGTACTTGCGCAAAGGCCCTCAAAGCCATGACTGCCACCTGCTCTTTGAGCAGGAGTTGCGAGTCCAACAGAACCCCCAGATTATGCACTGGGTCTCTTAGAGGCAGTGCCACCCCAACCAAGACCAAAGGTGGCAATTCTTCATGGACCAAAGAACCCCAAACCCAGAGCAACTTGGTCTTACCAGGCTTCAGTTTCAACCCGTTGCTCCCCATCCAGCCTCTAACAGCCTCCAGGCACTGAGAGAAGGAGGTCATGGCATTGTGTAACTCACCACAGGCTGAGATATATGATCACCAACTATTGATTTAATCTAAAGCAAAACCTGTACCATACAGAAACTCTCAGGCAAGGAAAGCTTCTTAGAAAGGTTGGACTGGTCAGTGACAAGTTCTGCTCTAGCCCCAGGTAATTCTCCATTTTATCTGATTGGATTTAAAGGACTGGATTTAAGGAAGACGGCATCCACAATCCGAACACTACTTTAGGCCCAGTTACTGACGCTTTGTTTTATTGGAGCTATTCTTTTATGATAGCAAAACACATGGGGTGGGGTAAGGACAGAAAAGAATGCAAAAATATGTTAGGTACTGTGCTATGCAGAGCATGTTATAATAGCTTTATTTGCTTGGGTATTTTTAGATCATTTAATACCTGGGTTGTAAACAAAATAGCAAAATCGAACAAATTATGTAAAAACTGTAAAATATTATATTAAAATAGAATTAAGAAATAATTTTGGCAAGGAGGTTTAAAAAAAGTTAATTAGCAATTAAACATTGTGAATCATTGGAAAAAAGTGTCTTTTAAAAGCACTTTAAGTCAGTGTGGATGCATTATATTGGTAGTTAGTTCCTCAAATGCAAGCAAGGCCCACTCCAGAACCTAACCAGAAGGCCTTCCCAAGCTGACCTTTGATGTGTGGCAGGAATTTGGCAGAAGAAAGTGATCTTTCAGTTTTCCTGGGTTTAATTTTTTAGGACTTTAAAAATAATAAACCAACTCTGTGTTCCTATTCTGCTTAAGTGTTTAAGCATAGTAACTGTATTTCAACCCACTTTGAGAATTTCATTGTAAAAAGTGGAGCTATAAACCTGAATACCAAGCATTCCTCTATCGCTTTCTCTTTCAGAGTACCAAGAAATTTCTGCTTAACTGCATCTAAATATGAAAATTTTGTGTAAACTGATAGTCAATGAGAACCTTAACATCCAGGAATGTTATGTATGTAATACTCTTTTTAATCAATTTTGATCAGTTGCTTTTTCTGGCAGCAGCGAAATCCATGTTAATCACACCTTATAAATAATTTTTGACAGTTCTAAATCTATCATTTACTTTTTATTTTTAGAGTATTGGCCAATATTATTTTTCTCTGATTCTTATAATTTTGTAAAGTAAAAGCAGTATTGCTACGTACATAGACTCTCCTATTCCTGCACATAATCATTGCATAAACCTCAGTTAAATTCTGTATTTGAATTTTAGAACAAACAATCCAACAATATTTCCCACTATTACTATATATGAAACACACATTAAAATATGGATCCACAAAACATATTTAAATATCACAGCAGATACCTGAAAATGGTTGCAATAAAAAAAAAAGCCAGAACCACTTGGTGTGAGGAACTGCAGTCTGAACCTTGGCCCAGCATCTGCTGTTGCCAAGACAACAGCATCCAGAAGTTGCTGACATGACATAAAAACCCATATGTGGGGTATACAGGAGGTCTCCTATACTTTCATAAAGAAGCATTCTGGTTGGTCCAAAATTAGAGCATCTAACCAGCAGCCTGTCCACACCGCTGGCAGATCTGGAAGAGACTAGGCTACATGATTTTTTTTCCCTCTGACATTTATTTTTTAATACACAAGATTAAACAGAAACAGAAATAATTGAGTTGGTTCTGTTAGTCTTCATAAATGAAATGCGGTAATAGAAAAAGAATGAATCTGATGGTGAGGAAGCAGGGGGGGAAAGCCCACCAAATTAGAATGATGTGTAATATTAAGAGCTATAAACTCAGACATACAAAATTCACATTTTGTTTCTACTACGAAGACAGTAAGGCAGCATCATGCAGTCTCTTAATTCTCCATCTGCAATTTGGCGATAAATACTGACCTACTGTTCAGAGATGTATTAGAGATAATGTGTTATTAAGCACGCAAACACTCAATAAAAGTGTTTCAAATGTTAGGTGTGATGATGACTGTGCTGGTAGAAGCGAAAATGATTAGGAAGATTTGAACCTAAAAAGAGCCCTAGAAGAACAAAAACAATCCAATATTCTGTTCTAAGAGAAGAAAAGCAGAAACTCAGAAGCAAGACGTGAACTCATTCACATTTTCCAATTATTAGAACTGAAAGACATTACAGATAGTCTTCAGTTTATGACAGTAGAGACCAGAATTTCCATTGCTAAGCAACGTGGTTGTTAAATAAGTTGTACCCAATTTTATGATCTATTTTGCCACAGTTGTTAACCAAATCACTGTTGCAAGTTAAGTGAATCAGGCAGTTGCTAAGTGAATCTGGCTTTCTCTTATTAACTTTGCTTGCCAGAAGGCAGCTGGAAGGTCATAAATGGCAATCATGTGACTTCAGGTCATAAATACAAACCGGTTGCCAAGTACCCAAATTTTGATCATGTGAACGTAGGATGCGGCAATGGTTGTAAGTGTGGGGACCGACTGTAAGTCACTTTTTCCCCAGTGCTCTCATAACTTCAGTCACTAAACAAATGGTTGTAAGTCAAGGACTACCCATATATTTCTGATACCGAGAGTAGCATAGAGCCACCATGACACTGAAATCCTTACCATCCATAGAGTTTTTGCTTGTTTGTTTTTCGTGCCTTCAAGTCAGACTTGACTCCTGGCAACTGCCTGGATTAATCCTTGTAGTTTTCTTGGCAAGGTTTTTTTTTGGCAGCGGTTTGCCATTTCCTCCTAAGGCTGAAAGAAAGTGACTTTATGCCAAAGGTGGGACTAGAACTCACAGTCTCTTGGTTTTAAAGCCTGATGCCTTAACCACTAGACCAAATTGCTATTTCTAGAGTTGTTTAATCATCCTTCAAAATAATCAAACCTGGCAGCTATCATTTCATCTTATGACATAATTAGTTTATGAAAACCTTGTTTGTC
This sequence comes from Protobothrops mucrosquamatus, assembly GCF_001527695.2. Lineage (NCBI taxonomy): Eukaryota > Metazoa > Chordata > Lepidosauria > Squamata > Viperidae > Protobothrops > Protobothrops mucrosquamatus. The sequence continues at coordinate 228,098 of NW_015387064.1, read as the reverse complement.
TTAGCACTTTCTTCATTACATAACTTCAAATTCTATTATAAAGGGGGGGAAATGACATCTTCCTGTCCATTTATTTCACATCACGAAAAATCCAACCCACTATTGAAAACAACTATTGGGATAACTGGAAGCAATTGAAATACTGCAGAAAGACGAAGTTTGGGCATAGGCATTTAATGTAATATATGTTCAGTTCAACCAAGAGGATACAAGTACAATGGGCAATGGATGATACCAGAAGAATCCCAGAAATAGCTTCGGCAAAGAGAAAGAAGATGCAACAACCGCAAGGAAGAGTCCTTGGGGAACAAATAGAGAAAGATGGACGTTGCCATGGGAACTAGAAAGTATGTATTCCAAGAGGGAAAAAACTGTAGACAAAAATGAAATGGTAGACTCTAACAAGGAATGAGAGAAATGAAAAGTAGAGCAAAGTATGTAACAGCAGCTTTGACTAAATGACATCAAGTACTGATTGTTCTTTTCTGAACCTAAAAGGTAGAAGGCACTGGCCCCAGTCTTCCTGCACTATGGCTTACTTTTCCTTTCATCTGGATATCATCCTAGAGAAGAATATGTTCAGAAAGTATTTCTCCCATGCCCTGTGGAACCTATTGTTATTACCTCCTTTGATCCCTGCTACCTTTTGATTGATATGAATGAGCTTTTTTTTGTCATTTCTCTTGACTGTGTAGGTCATGAGCTTCTCTAGTTCAAACATGGTTCCAGTCGTCTTAGCATAGTCATAAAATCCTTTTTATAAATATATTTTCAATGCACATGACCTAGAGGACAGTAGAAGCAAAAGTCAGATCTGTGTCCTAGGGAAGATGTGCTTAAGAAGAAGAGAAAAAATAAGATGGGAGAGTCAGAAAAAAGATTAATTTCAACTGCAGTCATTCCAACCTGGTGCTTTCCAGATATGTTGTAGCCATTATTCCAAGCCAGGAATTGTCCAGAGAAATGGTCAGAAAAAAAAGCAAGGGAAGACCTGATTTGGTGGAATATATTTAAAGAAAGAGAAACATGTTTTAGTATCACGTACTGATGAAGCACTTGAAGTATGTGAGGACCTGTAAGGTTGGCAGAGATTCCTAGAGAACAAGAACTACAAAAAATTAAAAGGTGGGCAGAATAATGCAACATATAGGAAGCTAGAAAATTGCTCAAGGAAGGATCTTCTTAGCAGCATTGAAAAAACCTGCCTTCAGGATGATGTGATAGTATGTGTATGAGCCAGTCTGGTCTAGTTTGTCTAATGCTCAAGGCACCAGGCTAGAAAACAGGAGACGGTGAGTTCTAATCCTGAAAGTGAGCGGAGTCACTCTCTCTCAGCCCAACCCACCTCACAGGGCTGCTGCTGTGAGGAAAATTGGAGGAGGAGGAGGAAATGTTGGATATGTCTACTGCCTTGAGTAATTTGTTAATAAATAAATAAATAAATTTGTGTTTCACTGAATGACTAAGTCCTTCTTTTAAAAAAAGACATGGTTATCAGAGACCATGCAGGCATCATCCTTCTCTTGAAATTGCTGTGATGGTTTTTTCTGATTTTTTTTGTCATTAGGAGATCTGATTCCTGGATTGCAATAACTTTCAAGTGACTCAAGTTGAAGTCATAGGAATGTAAGTAATGATAAGACATAGCTAAATGTGTAACTCATTTCAAATAGCAGAATGAAAAAAATTAAAAATGTTTTTTAAAAGTGATATATTACCCTACTTAAAATTATTTTGCAATATAAAAAAGAGGGAAAATATTGATTTTAGAGACAAGCACTGAAAGTGAAACCCATATTACAGGGGTAGGCAACCTTGGCTCTTGTATGACTTGTGGACTTCAACTCCCAGAATTCCTGAGCCAGCATGGCTGGCTCAGGAATTCTGGGAGTTGAAGTCCATGAGTCATACAAGAACCAAGGTTGCCTACCCCTGCCATATTACTTTATATAATTCCATTGCATTCCATCCCACCCCAATACTGTTCTCTGTTCTATTGTATTTCATTCCATTCTATATAACTTATATTATTAATACATTATTATTGAAGATGCATGTACTGGAAGAAAAGTCGGAAGAATTTGCAATTGAATATTTATCATTCCAAAGAGGGAAGCAAAAGGCATCTATCAGCCCTGGACTTTCCCAGAAGAGGGAAAATAAAATCTCCACTGCCTGTGCTCTACTCAAGCAGGAGAAAACTAAAACCTCCAGCACTCGCATTCTCTTCATCCCTGCCTACCACTAATTGAAATTAACCCACATGGAAAGAAAAGCAAGCTTAAATCTTCAGGCAGACAAAGAATTCTTGAAACACATTTGGAAAGTTATTGGTGTGTTGCTTCGGTATGTCAGAGGAGGGATCAATACTGACAGTGTTTCCCGCAGAGAATGGAATAGTGGGTCCATCTAGTCATCAGTCGAATGCAAAACATGGAAGTGTTCTTGATTAGTACTACTGCTTAGATACAAAGAGAGAAGACTAAATAAAGTTTTATCTTTAATTAGATCTAAATTTGGCAGTTCAAGACAGGTGGATTAGAAAATCTCTAATTATAAACCAGATTGTCTTTGTTTGTCTTTGTCTTTGGAAAGCTTGCTTAATAAGTGAATGACAATATGAAAAATGTGATCTACGTCAATTATTAAAAGCAGTTACATTTAAGTAATTATATATGTAATTACTCAAATGTAACTGCTTTTAATAATTGACTTAGATACCCTTTTACGACCCTGTAATCCCTTAATTTGCAATAAGAGTTGGGACAACTGGATAGAGCCCAGAGCATTTACTGGCGCGATGCCTTTCCTGACACTGCCACGCTGAGTTCACAGTTTGGTGGGGGATTTTTTTTTTACACCTTGGGACAGAAACTTCTGCCACTATCTAGGATTGAGCTTTCAACCTTCCTAGTGAGGAGGCTAGCGTCTTCACCCCTTGGCCACCACACCATTCTCTTCAAAAATACATATTTTAATATTGTAGAGAAATGAACATTAAGTCTTTAAGTTGTTATGGGACCCAAGAGGCTATTATTCAAACATGTAATCATACGGACTAAATTTTATAAAACAACGTAGTTTTGCATTTCTATTTTCTGTTTTAAGGGGTTCCATCACGTGTTAAAGACGTGATGATGCCAAGTACAGTATACAGGTACCAGATTTCTTTCCCAACCCACCACAGTGCTGTTTCTCACACATGGCTTTGTCTTTGGGGAAAATAACAAAAATTATTTGAAGAAAATTGTTGTAAATTTCTATTATCGCTGCATCCCAAACGCTCCCTATTTTGTCTCCTTTTGCATTTACCAATACATACAATCGACCCTCGTTTTAAAGCAGGACCACGGTAGTTAAGTTAGTGCAATTTTATAAGCCCCCCCAAAAGGCAGATAATCTGTTGTTTGCCTGGCACCGGTGAAGGGGCGAAGAAAGCCGGGAAAACCGACGCTTTGAGGCTAAGAGAAAAGCATCACGCATCGCTCCCGCATCCGTCCCTCACAACATAATTCCCACTCGCTCCCCCTTCACTCCAGCTAGGGAGAGCCCGGCCTACCACCACGTGAGCTTTCGCCTAGGACGTCCTCTTCGTGAGCATACAGAGTAGCGGGGTGGAGTTTAGCCCGCTTTTTCTCCTCCCCGACGCCAGTAATGTCAGATCCGCTGCAGAAGCGCGGCAGACTCTGCAAGGGAGGAGGAGGAGAGAGCCCGCCGCGCGGCTGACTCGGGTTCCCCCCCACCTCTGTTGTCGAAGAGGTGAGCTAAAGGGCAGGACGCCAGGCTCGTTAAAGAAGGTCGCCTTCTTTTGCGCAAAGAAGACAGCTCTCCAACCCTTCCCACAGCTTGCTTGCTTTTTTTTTTTTTTTTTAATCCCGAGCGTAAACGCCTTCAGTCCATAAACGGTCCCGGCTGCCGGCTTCCAAGCGGGAGAAGCCCCGAGGTGGAACAAAGGAGAAGAAGGCAACCAGTGCCGCTTTTCCAGAAGCGCATTTGAAGAAGGAGCACCGCTTGCTAGCGAGGACATTTTTCAGCAGACCGACGTTGTCGACCGGCGGAGCGGGGCGGGAGGGAGACTGCCTCGGGATCCCTCCTTCTCCCCCTCGCTGCGCTCTGCGCCGGTGGGTGGGTGATTTTTGATTCGCGCAAAAAGAAAGAGGGGGGTGGATGATTCTTGGATAAGATCCCGTTTTTATTTTCGGTCAATAAGACCTGAAGGTTATTGTGAAAGCGAGGGGCCTCCTGCGGTACCAGCAGCGTGCCTGCGCGAGTGGGCGGAGGTAAAGGGGGCTGCTGGGGGTGCTTCCCCCTCCTTTCCAACGGGGGATTCAATGGCCACGGCAGCGGAGCTTTGGTGATTCCGGGAGAGGCGCTGCGAATGCTGCAATGTTGCCGACGGCGCTGCTGAAAGGAGGGATCTGAACGGCGGGGAACGAAGCTGGGGGAGCAATCGAGCCAGAAGTACCATCCAGATCGCATCCTTCACCCCCCCCCCTTTCTCCGTCCTTCCGGCTTCCTCTGTTTCGATCGGCTTTGGAACTCCGGGGATCCCAGGTCGCCGGTTTAATTAGCTCGGACAGGTGGCCGATCTGAGGTCCGCCTTCCCCCTGCGGTTTGCCTAGCCCCGTTTTGCCCTGCCGCTTCGGCGACCCCCTCAAGGCCGTTGGAGAATGGCTACTCTACTCCGGAAAATCGGGCTGATTCGCCTTCACAATAGGGACACGGAGGACCCCAAGCACCATCATCACCGGCGCGGCAGCCTCCAGCAGGGCTCCTCGCTGCGAGGCAAAAGCAACCATAAGAATAAGCAGCAGCTGCAAGCCACGCCGGCTAGCGGCTGCGGCAGCCCCAGCAGAGAGAGCTGCAGCAGCCGAGGTGGTAGCCCGGCTCGCAACAAGCCGAAGAAGGTCCTGGAGCTGGCGAAGCAGCAGCCGGCGGCCCACGACGCCGGGAAAGAAAAAGCGCAGCACCCCGGAGGCGGCAAAGAGGCGGGCTCCGCGAAGGAGCAACCTTTAGGAGGGGGCAGCGGCATTAGCCGCTCCGGCTCGGCCTTGGTTTCCACGTCTTTGGTGCCGGCCAGCCGGCAGGCGCACTGCACACAAGTGCGCACCCGACGGCTAATGAAGGAGCTGCAGGACATCGCCCGCCTGAGCGACCGCTTCATCTCGGTAGAGCTTGTGGACGAGAGCCTCTTCGACTGGAACGTGAAGCTGCACCAGGTGGACAAGGACTCGGTGCTGTGGCAGGACATGAAGGAGACCAACACTGAATACATCCTTCTCAACCTCACTTTCCCAGACAACTTCCCCTTCGCGCCGCCCTTCATGCGGGTGCTCAGCCCGCGCTTGGAGAACGGCTACGTCCTCGATGGCGGAGCCATCTGCATGGAGCTGCTCACTCCCCGAGGATGGTCAAGCGCCTACACCGTTGAGGCTGTCATGCGCCAGTTTGCCGCTAGCCTTGTGAAAGGCCAGGTAAGGAAGTTTCTCCTCGCTGCTGAGGAATACTTGCGGTGCTGGGGCAGGGGGGGGGCTACCTTGAGAGAGAGGGGGGGGCTTGATGGAACTAGAATCTGATTGGGTGAAACATGGGGGGCTTTCTCTGATGGCCCTAAATATATTCTGGCAACTTAATTCTGTGTTCAGTAAGGGAGATTTGCTCACAAGTGTCCTGGATTGGGAATGGCTTGGTCTTGATGAGTTTTTTAGCTAAGTGCCTGAGTTGGATTATTTAAGATGTTGCAGCTATCTCTATTTCATCTCCAGATGTGGCTCAGCTTGCTTCACTGCAGCATTGTAGAAGACTCTCATCACTTCATTAGCAGATATATCAATATTGCTGGTGACCTTATCATTTAAGAGATTTAATCAGAGGCTGAGTTCATAGAGTGCGCTAAGCCATCCTATAACTGCTTTGGCTTAGTGTTTTGTGTAAACCCAAGCCTTCAATTTTTATACCAGTTTATGAAGTGGTAAATAGCATGTACCCAACAGGTGGAGTCCATGGTATGCCCCCAAACTATGCTTGAAGTAGGCCAGGTCAGAAAACGAGCACTATGAGGAGGATAGAAGCGCTATTTTATTGTTATAGGATATGATAACAGATTCTTGAAAGCCTGTCAAAGTTTACCTTCTGTCTCCTCTTATACCAAGCAGAATCAAGGCAGGGTTGTTCTAAGTTTCTTTCTCATGTTATCCACTTCCCCAAGACTAAATTGCCATTTAGCCTCTCTTAATGGTTCCTGCATATCTTCATCAAGATTATCTTCATACACTTCTACATTCTGGTTTATTTCATGCTGGCTGGCCTTTGGAATTATGGAAATGGGAAGAGATGTCTCTTGTGATCCACCACTTTTTGTGAAAGGGTGGGTGGATGTGTGCATTAATTATTTTCTTTTATACAATGCTTCAAAGATTTTTCCTCTGGTTTAATGAAAGGCAATTTGTGGCATACAGAAAGAACAAAAAATATTGCAGTTACAATTAATCTAACGTGAGTGAATAAAGACTAGTTATATACTTACCTCCTTTTACTTTCACTCTGTCTCAAAGCACAAGGATTTATCAAATTCTTGATTAACAGGATATAGACTGTAGAAAAATAACTTACACAATCCTTTGCCACAATGTCGCCGTTATTGTGGCGAAAAATTGGGGCAGGGGGAGAGAATCATATTCATGTGTACAGTTGCGGGCGTAAGAGCCAGGATCTTGAAATAAGGTGAACTAATAAGGTTCATGATGTACAGTAGGCATTTAATTGGTTTCTTTTGGAAGGATAGAGCCACAACACCTTTGCTCTAAATTGGAAATCTGCAAATATTTTCCTTAAAGGGCTAGATCTTCTCCCTCTTCCACCTCTGTGGACCTGGTTAGAGGCCAAGGCGCACAGCAGCCACTGAACAGTGCTAGCCCTCCAACAAGAAGGCTGATGGTAAGTCACTGCCTAGGCCAGGGGTAGGCAACCTTGGCTCTTTTATGACTCGTGGACGTCAACTCCCAGAATTCCTGAGCCAGCCATGCTGGCTCAGGAATTCTGGGAGTGGAAGTCCACGAGTCATAAAAGAGCCAAGGTTGCCTACCCCTGGCCTAGGCTACCCCAGCCCTTAGCTCCACCATTACCTGGGACCTCGGTTGAGGCTCGGACTTGGAGAACTGCCTCTTTATCCATTCAAGGATTGTTTGTATGAAAACAAACAGTGGACCAGATTTGGCCTGTGGACTATAGTTTGCTGACTGCTAACCTAAATAAACGAAGCTTTTCCATTTTAACAAAATTCTGATATGTGTTTTCCATATGGTAGTACTACAGTAAGTAGAATTAGGCTGTTGTGATGCCAGCTATTTATATAATCTGAAAGAGTTCAAAACCTTGCTGAGATAAATGAGTTGGAAACCCAAAAAACTTTTGACCAGATTACCTTCTCCTTTGTCTAAATTATCTTCCTGTTTCAGGTTCAACCCAATATAAATTCCAAGTGCAAAGATAGGTGTACATGCACTGCATAACTGTAAAATCCTACCCAGAGAATGGCATCAAGATCTTTAATATGCTTTATGCTGATTTCTTTCTAGAAATGTATCTGTGATCATAGAGCAAAGCAATTTTTTGCTGCTTTAAATTCAGCTTGGTATATACTAACCATTGCAGCCCCTATTTTCAAGTAATTGCACTTCTGCATCTTGAAGAATTTTTCTTAACATTTCTCTGTTTTTCAAATGGCAGTGTAAAGCATTGGGCAATAATTAATATAACACAGATAAATTGTGAATAGGCATTTAGTGTAATATATGTTTAGTTGAATCAAGGGAGTACAAGTATAGTGGGCAATGAATGATACCAGAAAAATCCCAGTACAATGAATTCTTCAGCTTAAATCTCGTTGAAATGGAGGAAATGTTAATTTCTTGGTGCAGTCTTTTGAATTTTTTTCTGTTAGGTTGTGCCCTTTTTTAAAATATTTATTTAATAGATTTATATATCTCTTCAATTCATAGTGTTTCTTTCTATTGTCTAGAACAATCACCCTGTAGGTTGCGCTGAGGGTGACTGACTCAGATTCCAATGAGTTTTGATGGCTGAGGGTGAAGCACAAATTCAACGCTCCCCTGTGCCGGTCCAATATCTCAAGCGCTATACTAGACATTTACATAAGGCTTGGAAAGATTACTGTTTAATTTTAAAGTCTAAAAACTTTCACCTGCTTATAAAATGAATATAAATGGGTGACTACTTTTAAATCACTTTTAAAAAATTCTAATATGTTAAATTAGATACTTGTGTTTTATTATATCTACTGTGAAATGCCCAGAGTCTGAGGCAATGTATAAATTTTATTTTAAAAAATTAAAATAAAATATTTAAATACGTGTTGTTAAAAATTAAACTGCATTAATGCACATTAAGCTTATTAATCTCTTAAGACTAAATCAGTGACTCTTTATTAACCTATTAAATGAAAGGATAAAATCTTAAAATTGCATTGAAATGCAGCTCTGACTGCTGTGGGTGCAGTCTTGTATTACATACTATGCCGCCATGCAAGGAGGAGGTCATTCTTTTTGCCTTCACTCAAGTACCCCACTACAGCAATTTATCTGAAAAGTCCACAAATTCTGTGAAACATCTTTGGAGGCCTTATTGAGAAGGCTAAAGAGCAATGTCTGTTCTGTTGGCAGACAGATGCTATAACAATCATCACTAAAACTAACAGCCCAATATGTAATATAAACACATCTATCTATCTATCTATCTATCTATCTATCTATCTATCTATCTATCTATCTATCTATCTATCTATCTATCTATCTATCTATCTCATTAATATCTGCAGGATCTGGAAAAAAAGTTAGCCCTCTGCCAAAGCTACCCTTGTTAATACACTGGAGTTAAGGTTTGGTTATTAACTGGTAAGAATAGGATACCCAAACAGATATTTTCTCCCATTTAGTTATTCCTGGCTATTTACAGATATTCATTAGCATCAATCAGGTAAACAGTTTTTCCCCCTACTATGGTGCCTATTCTCCTAATACTTTTTCCACTTACCCTCACCTCCCCACACACTAAAATAAAGCATGCTGTGATGTGCTGAAAGCATCTCAGGATAATGCTGATGCATTGTTCATGGTCATTAGTTATAGTTGATGTATTTTATCATATTTTATATTTATTCCAAGTTGATGGTTTACACTGCTCAGGATGTTTTACATAACTAGTAAATATTTGGATAAAAAATTATAAGTTACCTGCAACTCTCTGCATAAGATCCAGAGTGGCTGTCTGAATTAGAATGTATGCTATTTTTTTCCCTTTTTAACTACCGGTACCTTGAATGACTTTTTTCATTTATGTTAATTTCCAAATAGAGAATTTAGATGGTTGTTATAGATCTATATAGTATTTAACCATAAGTTCTGTGTTCCTATATCTCCAACCAGTTGTCCAAGGACTTTACAGCTGGTATGTTAGGAGTACTGAAGATCTCTGGCATTGATTCCTACATATAGCCAAAAACTTGCCAGATTATTAAATTAATACAATAGTTCCCAAATTCTTTGTAATAGAATTGTTGTAGTCCACATAAAAGAAAAACCCACTGTATGGGTTATAATGGCAGTTGGGACTGAAATTTCCATTGTTAATCAGTACAGTCATAAACCATGACATCATGTGATTGTATTGCTCAGTAATAGCAATTTCAGCAGTCCCAATTGCCATTTTTAAAGGAAAGCCGCACAGATCATTAAGGGTGTGTACTTCATGATCACGACTTCTAACTTCCTGCCAAAACTTCCCTTTGACTTTGCTTGTGAGAAGCTGGCAGGGAACATTGGAAATTGTGATCATATGACTAGTGGATACTGCAGAGCTGGAACTCCAAAGACTAGTCATAGGTACCATTCGTTCAGGGCCATCATAATTTTGAACAGTCACTGAACAAAGAGGATTATCTGTATATCAAAAGTATCCCCAAGCTTGCCTGCAATAATGCATTACAAACCAATTCAAGCTCACTCACACCAGCCCCATTTACAGCACAGAGGAAGGCAACAAATTTCCTGTGGTTGTGGAGAACTATAAAGATCAGGTCAGTCTACCACTTGCAATAATATTCTTCCATAGAAGGACAATGTCCAGTGGTTATTGGTTGCCTTCAGCTCTCTAGTAGGAGAGTTATTTAGAATTAAATCCAACTGGAATTAGTCTGTGAAAAGTCAAATATTTTAGAAAATAACCTAAACATTGAAAATAACTACCCTACCAGGTAAGCATACTGCATGATACTGTATATTACTAAGTTAACACCCTGAATATATTATTAGTGCACCAATAAACGACATTCCATTAAATAGATAGTGGACTACGCACCCTTTTCTAAAATGAGTAAAAGTATCATTTAAATTACCAAGAGAATAATTTGTGTATTGATTTAAATCAAGTTTCTATTAAATTATAACTTTTTCAATTCTGAAACAACTGTATGTATTGCTTTAATTGAAATGGTCCATCTTCCATACTTAAAAGTATGAATACATTTATCTAGTTTTTGTCTGCCAAAACACAATGAAATTATATTCCATTAGTGAGAAAATACTTTTTTGCCTGATGAGCAATAAACAATATAAGTTTCTCAGATTTCAGAGTGATTGATGTTTCATTTATCAAGGACTAAAAATGAAGCAGTGGAGTGGGGGGATTGCCTCTCTTTATAAGAAAACCCTTAGAGAAATAGATTTTCAAGTTTTAGAAAATATTGTACATTTGGTTCAAATATTCCATTTCCATTCCTGCAATCGTTGATCCCCATCCAAGGTTATGATAGAAGAGTTTTCTTGATGCAAGCAATCCATGTTCATTTTTCCACGAACAGTATGACATTGAATACAATCCTATTCCTCCATTTCCAAAATTCTTTAGTAAAGATCTGTGGGTTTTGTTTCCCTGATAAAATAAGTATTGTAAATATTTATATTCTGTAAATATCCATTTTGGGGAGAAGTGTTTGTATATTTAATTAAACAAATGTATTGTGTCATATTTCATTATTTACTTGACTAAATTCATATCCCTTTATACGTAATGTAAATCGGTTGTGCTTGAGTTTTTTATAGCCTGGCAAATAGAAAATAGGCTTCTACTTAATTGCTTTCTGTGACTCAACCATTACTCTTCCAAAAACAGATAATGACTCTTGTGATACCTTAAAGATAAATTAACTTTATCTCCTTAATCTTAGCTTCACTTCATGGCTTTTATGCCTCTTATTTTAATGAGATTATGCTTTGCTCTGCATTGCCCAAAGAGATCAGATTCCATTGAGTCCCTGGGATCAAATAACTAGCTATCATTGAAAAAAGAGACTGAACTAATAAATTCACAATTCCTTAACAATGTAGTGACTTACTCTTTTGTTCTAGCTTCATGTTTTAATAGAAGGTTATCTTTCACAAATACATAAAGGATGAGCATTTTAAAATGAACCGGATGATGACTTAAATATGCTTATTTAACATAAGCTTTCGATACTTCTTTAATCATGTGGGAGAAGGGAATCAGAAATAGTGTAAAGGTTTTATGTCATAACTGAAAAATACTTTCTTTAGATTAAAAATATTACAAACTAAAAACTCCTTCAAGTTGATCTCAACTGCTGACTGTTTTCATGGCAACGGTAGATAATTGGTTGGCCCTTGTCTTCTGGGATATGTTTTTCAGCATTCCTATATACAGCTCTGGCCTTATTTAAAGTCTAAAAAGTAGAGACTGCTTAGATTTTCAGGATGAGCCAAAAATCTAATAAATAGAAGGCTTTTAAAGTTTATATCTTAAAATCATTTAATAATGAGAAAGACTGCTTTAAATAAATGGCTCTTCCTTCTGAACAGACAAGAATGGCATATTCAGTATCTGTCAGTAATTCACCCTGCAATATTTCACTAGAATTCAATCACTGGTTTTTATTTCCTATATTTTTAATATAAAACAGGCTACCTGTTTTTTATGCAGTAGTATTTAACAGCCAAGGGAAACAAATGAAATAAATTACTGCAAACAGGCACAAAATATTTTATTCTTACTAAAAATGGCATTAGGAATAAAGGAGTTATCATTAAAAGTACAGAGTGGTCAGTAATTTCCTGATAATCTGAGCAACTGCTATCAAGCATTTAGAGCCACTCTGTGTTATATAACGGTGATCATTCTGTTGCTAAGACAGGCTGTACCAAAGTGCTCTGATCAGTGAGAGAAACATTGATTCCATTACGACTCTCTTTTCTCATCTGCCAGGAGAGATGTTGAAATGTACACTATTGTAGTCATTTTTCTGCTATCTTTATAAATTGACACCTTGCATCCCTTTATAATATTTTTAGAATTTCTGTCATTTTAATTAGGCAATGGTGATAGTTTTTTTAAAAAATAAAAATACATAAGACAATAGGATCATTTATCCCAGGTTTTGCCAACTAGATAGCTTCCTGAGTTTTGTATTTTGTATCTCTTAAAGACTTCTCAGCCAGCACCATTATTTTGGCTGAGAATTCTGGGAGCTGACATCCAGTACATCTAGATTATAGATTGGAAAGCTCAACATATCCATCCCAAAGTGGACAGCTGAAACTGGAGAAGCTTATTACTAGGGCTCAAAATGAAAAGGGATTACTGTAGAAGGATTGTAATCAAGAACAGGTCCCCAACCTTTTGGGCACCAGGGACCAGTTCCGTGGAGAGAGGTTTTTCCATGGACCAGAGAGTGCGTGGTTTTGTGTGCTGCCTGCATCCCACGGATAGGGCTTTGCTTGTTTGTGCGGACCGGTTGTTGGCATGCTGCGGACCGGGACCGGTCCATGGACCGGGGGATGGGGACCCCTGATGAAGAACATTTGCAGGATATTATATAAGTTATGCCTGTTCCATGGACTGTTCTCTTTGTTTAACACTCAGTGTTATGTGTGTCTTGGAATGTTGAAGTGTCATTTAGTTATCATGATTAACATTGGCCATGATCAACAAGCTAATTCCCATGAAATTATCTTGATAGCAGAAGGGTTGCAATGCATGTCTATTCAGAATTTCCATTTAAGTCAATATATGTTATTTCTGAATAAGTTTAAAATAAGGAGTAAAATCTGGCAGGAAGTACTCTGGTGCAGGCAGCACTGAAATGAATATAAATTACATAAAATTTGGTCTCTGCTGTAATACCTCCAGAGACCTTCCATAATACTTGCCAAGCTTCAGAATCCATTAGATTTTGTTTCAGATTTTTTAAAAGAAAAATATAATAGAAGGTTATAACATATGGCAAGGCAAAGTACCAACTTCAAGACTAATCTTTATTTCTAGAATGCTTTTGGGTCCTACAAATATCCTGCTGGCTTTCTTTAAAAAATAAAAATGATATAAGCCTTCAGCCCATTCTTTCACAAAGTGACCATGCCAAATCTAACTTTAGGATCAAGTTGTGATTTGGTTGAATTGCAGATAAAACCTAATGAGATAGGAGTATGTGGTTCATGTAGTGCACGGGTGTCAAATTTGCCGTGTCACATGACGTGTCACGATGTATCGTGACTTTTTTTGCATTGCCGGAGCTGGGGTGGGTGCAGCCTCTGTTTGATGCAACCGGCCCGTGGGCCGGCAGTTTGACACCCCTGATGAGTGTCTCAAGTTTGTAATAGCAATCGCAACAGCACTAGACTTATATACCACTTCATAGTGCTTTACAGCACTCTCTGAGCGGTTTACAAATGTCATCATATTGCCCCCAACAATCTGGATCCTCATTTTACCAACCTCAGAAGGATGAAAGGCTGAGTCAACCTTGAGCCCATCAGGATCGAACTCCAGGCTATGGGCAGAGTTAGCCTGCAATACTGCATTCTAACCATTGCGCCACCAGGGCTCCTGTAATGTTTTCTGCCTAAAAGGACTGTGTCATAATTATTTTATAAAACAGAATACAGAATAGAGGGGAGGAGAATCACTCTTCCTCTACAGAATAAGAAAAGGAATGCAGATAATGATATTTCAAGAAAGAGTTTCATGGCTCAAGGGACGGAGCTATTTTGTTTTTTTCCTGAATAAAGCTCCAAAAGGGAGTAACAATTCTATAGTAAGAACATAGAAAACTCAAACATTCAGGAACATTTGGTCATAGAAGCTATAATTATTATGCTTGGCTGAACCCTGCTGATAATAGCAGGATTTGTACACAACTGATTATAAACAGGATTTATTGGAATGACATGCACTTGAGCTCCTGAAAGAATTTGTGTGTGTGTATGTGTGTGTGTTTGTGTGTAGTGGTTTGTGAATATATATACACACACACACATAGACATATACACAAACACCAATCAATTCTTCTTACTTTCCTCATTTTCATAAAATTCTACACCATCTTCTGATAAATAATGAGTGTAAGCAAACATTCTTTAATAATTCACATTTTAGTATTCTCATCTTTTGTTATGATATAAAGTAAATTTCCGAACAAGATAGCTAATTTGAAAAAAAAAAACTATTTGCAGAGCCAGTGAATCAAACCAGCCAATATATTTCAGGCAAAATTGTTGAAATCTCATTGGATATTGCTGAATCTAGGAAAGTTTCAGCAGTTTAAAAAACATTTTTTAAAACAGTTTTGGGGTCCTGCAGATGCCATACAAGCAGAATTTGGGAGGGATGTAGTGCATACAAGTGCTGCTTTAGCATCTCCTGGATTATGATCTCAAGCTTTTAATTCTGAAGGTAGGTTTCTGAAATAATATGAGTGTGATCAAGAGTCTTTCCTGCATAGGGTTGATGGTCAGGGGAGTGTCATATCTTCGGGGTCCCCCCCAGGCTGTGGCCCACTATCTGGCCGCGCAAGAGAGCAGCAAGGGGCGTGCATGCATGTAGCTCCACTTGTGTGAGTTGTGGGCGCTTGCGCTCACGTGCAAACTCTACTCATGTGAGCAGCGGGCACTTCTGTGCGAAATGTTGATTTGTGTGAGCGGCGGGCACATGCCGCATCTGCCACTCGGACAAATAGAGCTGTGTGCATGCGCCTATAACTCGCACAGAGCAATCCCTTCTTCTCCCCTCAGGGACCGGGCTGCCAAGCTGGAAAGGCTGGGGATTGCTGCTTTAGATTGTCACTTTAATCTTTCTTTTCTTTTCTTTTTTTGTTAAATACCTACGTTTCTAACCCTGGTTTCTGAATGGGTACCTCAGATTGTAGCAACCATGGTTTCAGTCTCATTTTATGTTATCATTTCATTTTTTTCAAAAAATGTAATAATTAGTGTGTCTGCCATTGTTTGTATATGCCTGGCAAGACTAAGTAAGCAATTCTGGTTTTATGAAATTCTCCTTTTCAGATCATTTTTAAATAGTTAACATAGTTACAAACAGAGAAAGTTATAAGGTTAATTATGCATTCACCTATGCTTAAATGTGAATAATCAGCTATTGTCAGCTACCCTGGAAAATTGCAGGTAGTCTGCTTAATGCATGGGCCTTTATGCAGTAACACTGGGAGTTACTACTTTTTAGAACAGTACAACTCACAATACCCTAGGAATAACCTACTGAGCAAAGGGAAGTTGGGGGAGAACACAGACAAGAACATTCCCAGCTTGTTATTGCAAATTGGATGCAATGGGACCATTTCTGTAGGAACTACCTTGTTATGTGAGTTCTAGGAATAGTCATAAGGGGGAAGCAGTGAGAGTGAACCAGAGAAATTGCTCCCAGTGAATGCTAGAAGGTATCCTACCGCCTGGAATTTGAGTTTATGAGCAGAATTGCCAAGAGGGTTTCATATTGATACTAATGAGATTAGGGAAATTAAAAACCAAGATAGTATATCAAACCAGCTTTCTGGTTCCAGTATATATCTAAGTGTGAACTGCTCAAGATGAATAAGGAAGGGGCTTTTTCTGTGCAATACAGTCCTTCGTTTTCAAGGATTGCTTAAATCAGAAGTCCCCACCCAACCTTTTGGGCACCAGGGACCGATTCCGTGGAGAAAAGTTTTTCCATGGACCGGAGAGTGTGTGGTTTTGTGTGCTGCCTGCATCCCACGGATGAGGTTTTGCTTGTTTGTGCGGACCGGTTGCTGGCATGCTGCGGCCTAGTACCAGTCCATGGACCAGGAGTTGGGGACTCCTGGCTTAAATACTGAAGTCCGGATCTTTTGTTATTCCACAAAGTATTTTATTATCAAAATCTTACTACTTTATTATGCCTAAACAGAAATCTAAATTAAAAAAATTCATTTCTTCAGCCTGTCCAGTCCTGTCCAGCTCTAGGGGGCAGTGCTCATCTCCATTTCCTAGCCAAGGGAGCCAGCATTGTCCAAAGCCCCTTCCATAGTCATGTGGCCAGAAGGATGAAGCGCACGGAACGCTGTTACCTTCCCATTGAAGTGGTATCTATTTATCTACTCTCAGTTGCATGCTTTCGAACTGCTTGACGGGCAGGATATAAAACCATGCAAAAAAGCAAACACGTGTCTTTTGTGAAACAAGCACTTTTCCCATAAAGAACTTTATTATACTAAGCACATATAAGCAGTAAAGTCAGTAAATTTAAAATCCTCCTGAGCACTGGTGAGCTCTTCCTCCAGTCAACATGCTCCAAAATCAGGGCAATCATTGTAGAACTTTTTCCAGGATTTTCATTGCCGATTAATTCGCAATTTGGTAAGAATGATACTTTCAGAAAGGCAGTATATTTCCAGTCAAACAAATAGCTCATAAGAAATGTAAATGGAGATCAGTTACTCCAGCCACTGCTTTGAAAAACAAAGCTGACTGCAGGTACCATGAACAAGCAATTATCATAAAGTGATTATTTTTCCCCCACTGAGTACAAATGGCAATTCTAAGAAGGATGACAAGTTCTTTGAAGCGTTTGTCACTTTTGATGAGATTTGTTTGATTTTTACCTAGTATGAAGTTGGAATTGGGTCATTAAGTGTTGTTGGTAAAACACAATATTTTTAGTCTAGGATTACATATGAATCTGGCATGGTTAAAACAAGTTGTTCCTGAATGGTAAACCTTTTCAAGAAGTTCATAGCATTTGTTTATGGAGCAGCCAATTTCTCTCCTGAGGTCCCCAATGGTATAGAATGTAAAAGCAGCCTTCCATACTACCAGTAATTTTCTCTCAGATCCCTTCTATATCCAGTCGATTCAATCGAATTCTACATCCAATCCATTGTTTGTACGAGAAGTGTTAACATTTAAACACAAGCACTCGTTCATTTTATTGCACATTCTGAGTCACTCTTGGGCCGTGGTCCCCATTTCCATCTACCCACAACACAATTGCTCCTTGGCAACAGGAATTTTCTCCCACATTTCCTTGATGTCATCTCCAGCCCTTTGGGAAACAGCCTTAACATATCATAAACAGTACTTTTACTAAACTAGTATTTTTCCCCTTATTCCAAACCCGTCCAACACCTTAAGCACAACCTTAAGGGGTGTATATCTTATGAGGCTTTATTTCCTGGCAAAGGTAGTTGTGCTGGGGGAATGTGCCTGGGAAGAAACAATATAGATCCACAGTGAGGAACAGCAGTTTCATGCCTTCTGCCAATTCAAGGATACATGGATAATAATTTAATTCAGTAGTTGGGAAAGACCCATAGAGAACCTAGGATGCAGAGAAGCAAACGGAGACAAAGTGATTTCATAAGTTCAGAGTTTCATACAGGCTTCTGTTAAACTAAAACTACAGTGCCAGGGAAGGTCAATTTTGGGTTTGATGGGATTAAGCAGAGATGAATTGGGTTTGACCCTGGTCATAGCCAAAAAGATGGAGGTGGGAGGAGCAGTCTCCATTTTGTTCGCTCGATTTATTTTCTCCACTATACTTCCTGTAGGATATTGCCTCATACAGGTAGTACTTTCTTGTGCATGTGTATATGACGTTTCCAATTTGCTAGTTAAATAAATTGGCTTTCAACTTTGTCTTACAGTCTTTATTTCCTTGTTTGTTTCCTTGTCTCTTCTCTTTGCCTCCTATCTCTGTCTTTCCTTTCTGAAATTCATGTCCCTGAACATCTCTCCTTTGTAATAGATTTACTAGGCATGGCTGCACCTTAGACTTAAGGATAAGATTTTCTTGGGGAATTCTGGAAACTGCAGTCCTCTGAGGCCAGAGGGTCATTACAAAATTCTTGCATTCTAGCAAACAGCAGTTTGAGGTTTCTTTCAAAGTTGCATAAGACTAAAGCAATGTACATATATTACACAAAGTGTGCTTTAAATAAAGTTGGATTCCTGGATTTCATGGACATGCCCAAGTAGTATTCTTAGCAGCAGTAAGAAGCGCTTTCCATTGCCTTTGTCCAGGATGATTTTTTAACTTCTCAGTCTACAACTTTGATATTCTTTGGAGATCTCCCACCCAAGTATCAAACTGCTGTTTCAGAACCCAAACAAGGTTACCCAGGTGCTGTTTCCTGCTAAGACCTAGTTTGTATAGAAAAACAAAACAAGACTTTAGGATGGTATAGTGATTATACTATAATCAATGTTGTTGATATTTGCTGAGTTCAGTCTAGTATTTTTAAGATACCTC
Organism: Protobothrops mucrosquamatus; assembly: GCF_001527695.2. Classification (NCBI taxonomy): domain Eukaryota; kingdom Metazoa; phylum Chordata; class Lepidosauria; order Squamata; family Viperidae; genus Protobothrops; species Protobothrops mucrosquamatus. The sequence continues at coordinate 209,510 of NW_015387064.1, read as the reverse complement.
TACAGAAAAAAAGTTGTGTATTCTGCATCTCATATTTGGTTGTTCTTAATCATTATATTCAAGTGTCTTAATGTTTTAGCTGATGAACCAAAATGGCGGCATCTATCTGACCCTAGCTGATCAAGAATGCTAAGCAGGTTGGCTTTCATTAGTAGTGGAATAAATCCCATCTGGAAGGTCCAAGGCTGAAGGCTTGACTTAACATTTAAAAATTCCTGAAAAAAAGGATTGCCATATCATGCCAAGAAAACTTGAAAAATGTTGATCAAGTTTCAGTAAAATAGACTTCTTTCTTCAAACCACAAAAAATGATCTGCACATTTTGTTTATTTAAAGGGAGAACATTCCAAACTCACAGAAAATGCTCCCTGAATCTCTGCGTCTACTTCCTAACTTACCTTTTTTCCCAAAGTTATTTAACCTAGCTTAGAAATTTAGCTATGGCTTACAAAGCTATTAAGAGATGAAGAAAGTACAAAGAATAAAGATTGTCTTTTTGTTGTTATCATTCCAACTGTGGGTCTTTTGCATAGAATCTTCCATTTCACAGATAAAAATGTCTTCCGCTCCCCTTTAAGAATGGCTCTCATTTTAAGAAGCCAACATTACAGGGTTTAGGAAATGTCCACTCACACTCCCACACACACACTCCCAGCATTTGCACACAAAGTTAGAAGATAGTGCATTTTAAAGACCTTTATCTTTCCCAAATACAATTTTGAAGGAGCAAGAAGAGGATAATGCTTTTATTACCCCTGTTCTTATATTCCAAGGGAGAAATAATATTGAGTGGATAAGTAGCAGATGTAACACAGGTGTTAGGTGGGCAGAACATAGACATTGATGCAAAGACATGGAGGCCTGGAAATGACTGTTGGGGGTGTGACGTCTTCTTTTCTCTAAAGACTTTCAGGACAGATGGTAGAGCTACGAATTAATGTCTTTTTAGAAATATGAGTGAAATGCTTTTTAAAGTTCTAAATTACTGTGTTTCCTTCTGATTTTTTTCCACATAATCCTTGAAAAATTGTGCAGTAACGACACAAAGCAGTCTACAAAAGGGTAGGCAACAGGGTGCATTTCTACCCGATTTCATGTATTTGGATTTCAAAATATGCAAATAAGAAACTGGCATAACACAAAGTTTGAAAACAGCCTCTAGCATTCTTTCTGTTCACAATAATAGCTCTCTGGAACACTTAGAAAGTAAATGTGGTGGGTAGTTGCACTTCCATGCATTTTCTGCTAGTTTCTCCAGGAAAAAAAAGGGTAGAAGTGAGCCAGAATTATAGAAAATAATGGGTGGGACAGCTAGAGAAATTTGTGGCAAAAAATTTGTCATCAATGTGTTTTCTGGTAAAGAGAAGCTTTGCCAATGGAAAGCCCCAATACGTAATAAATTGTGGTATTATTGCCAGTATCTGTGGAATACCAGAGTCCTAAATTTTCTTCTCTTGGTTATTTTCTTACTTTCAGGGCCGCATCTGCAGAAAAGCTGGAAAATCTAAAAAGTCCTTTAGTCGTAAGGAAGCTGAAGCAACTTTTAAGAGCTTGGTGAAGACCCATGAAAAATATGGATGGGTCACTCCTCCCGTGTCTGACGGCTGATACAACTTGCAATCCACTCATCAGACGCTAAACAACACAACTCAACCACAAAATGAAGTACTTTTTGACATTTTCTCGATGCTGTATACCACATCCATCCTTTTCTACTTCAGCTTCTGTTAAGTATCATGAATGTCATGGAGACATCCAAATTATTTATGAGCAGATCTGTTTACAAAGGAAAGGAAGGGAAATGCTGTAGAAGATTATATTTTGAAACTGGTGAATGATCGATGGATCATCTTACGTCACTTTAGTGCAGATGCTGAGATCACTTGCCCCTATCAACCATGTCCCCCTTCTCCCATCTGAGCCACATTGTCACCTGCTTTTTCCCATGGCACAGCAACAACAGCTGGTGGTAGTGGAAATTCCATCCATTGATGCTTAATTCATTTAAATGTGAAATGAAGCCGTTAATATTTAATTAGAGAAACAGTGCATTGAAGATCCATGTTTGCTGTGCTGTTTTTAATCTCTTTTTTCAAGCAGGTCAGCCTACCTTGAAGATGTGTTTTCTGTGGAGCTGTGGTCTGCTGTGGCTGAATTTTAGACCTCATTTGTGCTCTGTAACATGACCTTATGTTCATTAAAATAAAAAGTCAGGATTCTAGCAAAGACACAAAGACTAGTATTTAAAAGGAAAAGCACTCCGTGTGTCAAAATGTGCTAGCTGTGTGATATGTGGAGTGCAATTGTTCACCAGTAAAATCAGTCTGATCCCATGAAGGTCAGGTAGAAATTGGAGGAACCCATAAGTGGGAGATTGTAAGGAACTGGTGGCCAAATAATTCTCATCTTCCCAGTAGGGTGAGCATATTTTCCTGTTCACTTCTGCAATGGCCAAGAGCAGATTGCAGAAGGCTTAAACTTAAATGCATGGTATTCAGCTTGAAACGATAGACCTGTTACAAAAGCTAAGTCAGATATTTTTTTTTTAAAAAAAAGGCATCTTTAGAATTATTTGCATGCCTGGATTTCCTTTTGACAACATAAAAAAACAAGTACATTTGAGTCCCGTGTCAGAAACGTATATAAATGTCCAGCAGGTACTAAGGATTCACATTCTTTCTTATATTAAACTGATTTTTAAGACTTCCTATAGTGTTCTGAGGAATACAAAGGGTGAATCTGAAATATGGAACCCAAATGGAAAATTGCATTGGACCCATTCTAAATAAAATCAGTTGAACCATTTGATTGTCTTGATATTTAAATCATTCTACTTTAAATCATTGCACTACAGTGTAACATTAGAAATGTTACAGCTATAATACTTCCTAATCAGTAAATTTCAGGCTGAGGCTTTGGTCTGTCAAAAACCTGTTCATGTTACACAGATTTTAGCAATGTGTATGTAAAAAAGAAAGCTTATTGCTTAATACCATTGCTACTGTTGATGATATTAATACAGAAAAATATTTTTTCCGCTTGAACACCTGATTTTTTTTTCTACTGGGAAGAGGTCTATAGCAAAGAATTTTTTTTTCACTGCTCTAAGATATGGAGAGTAATTAGCTGCCTATAGGGAATTGTATCCTCTTGGCTGATAGCCAAAAATCAAGAATTAACAAGCAAATGGGGGCAGGGAAACATCTGAAGAAACACTACCTCTCATAGAGCATGGAAGTAAACAGCATTGTGTGGTTGTGAAAGCTGGGTGACATACATACAAAAAACATTGCACATTACGGCATTTCAATTACACAGTTTGATGTGAGCAACTTTAAAAGGAAAGAACAGAGTCTGCACGTTATTGCACTCCTTTAGATATCATAGGGCAGGCAGCCTATAGCCTTCCCTTGATGGTCCCCTCACACTGCCAATATCTGACTTTAATTTGAAGGAGGGGTATGATTTTTGCTCTGTTGGGAGTGGGCATTATATTTTGGGATAGGAATCAGAACATGAAATTTCTGTGAAACGTAACACTCTCATCTCTACTCTTAAATTCTCATCATGTCTCCAAACAAAGCAAACAATTACTCTGGAAATGCCCAGCCTCACCTATTCAATTGATATTCCTGTATTGCATCACCAGAAAATTGTTTCCAGTGACATTACATCACCTGAAAATCTTTGGACAGCCACTAGACAAAAATCTATCTTGTGACCTCCAACCCAGAGAAATCTTCCACCTCCAAATGTAAATATCTAAAATAATATAAGCAAAATCTATTATATACAGAAAATTAGGTATACAAAAACACACGTATCAACTGTATTCTTCCACAGCACTAGTTAGCTTTTTCATCAGTACCACATTGGAGACTGGGTTTGGATGAAATTCTATGCTTTTGGCTTGGCCTTGAGCCCTGAGGCAGCATTTCACATTCTTGTGAATAAATTCCTGACTAGGAAGAGAGATGAAGGGGAAAATGTGTTGCTCCCTCCCCAGCTGATTTTCTTCAGCTGCCCACAACCTCTTTTGGTCCAGAAGATGAGGAGGAAAGAGAATAGCCTGGTAATAGCAAAGCATTAGTGCTACAACGCTGGGATGTCCTTGTTTAGCAGGAGCACTGCCATCATTAGGAAGAGCTATGCCAGATGTTTGTCCATTAACTGCTCTATCTTAGGCCAGCTGCTGCCAGGCAGAGTTACAGAGCAGCAGCTACACATATGCATCTGCCTAACTATATATGGAAAGACAGAGTGGTGGTGGGAGGCATCAGCGTAACCAGTCTACAAGAGTGCTGGAAGAGTAACAGTGGATTGAACCATGTATGGGGCAAGAGAACTATATGTGCATAGGTGGAGATCAATAGAGACTGAAGCTGGACTGGGGTAAGGTTTATGGATACTGATTTAATAAAACAATACACCACTCCATCTGATGTCTCTGGACAAGTTTGTAAGGATGCATTTGCACACAGTGAATAAATACTAAGCATGGGAATAAACACAAACACACATGGATAAGATCAGGATGGCAAGCTTCAGTATAAAATTTATAGGATTTACAAAAAAGGGCTATTATGAACACAGCCTCTGGTTATGCTGTGTGCTGTATATGATTGAACTTTTTAATTGTAAGCCACCCAGAATCATTCAGAAATCAGGCAGCCTTGAAATTTGATAAATAAATTTGCATTTTGCTCAGTTATATTAGAAATCTCACCACGCATAACTTGCATGGATATAGAATAAATGCAAAAAATAAATACAAGCCAGGTATGTAACTAAGAACTAATATATGGAGCTTCATGTCCTACAAACAAAAAACAACGTACAGGAAGCAGTTTTTTCCATTCATGTATATATTCCTCAGTTATGTGCCTGTCTTTTTTCAGTCGGCACCTGACACAGCAAGAAATGAGAACACACTTCCTGAAGATGTCCACATCAGTTGAGTGGGCAAAGGAAACTGGGGCAGAGGTGGGGCAAGCTAGTAGGGTTTGCAACATTTCACTTCTCTGTGACCAGACGGAGTCACAGAGCTAGTATTGCTCATTTGTCATATGCTCCAGTTGGTTCTCTATTCTAGTGCGTTAGCAATAGCTTGAATTGTTAAAGGCACGGATACTCGTCATGATTTTACTTCTTTATCCTAAGTTCCTTGAAGTCAAATCCTACTGTAAAAAACAGTGACTTCATCTCACTTCTGACTCATGGGCATGCAAGTGTCCACTACAGCGTTGGATCAAGAACGAGAAACTGCCCTTCCTCTACCTTCTCCCCCGCAGCACTTAGACTTGGAGGAAACCTTTGCCTTGGAGCCAATGGGGAACTTTTTTTTCATTTCTAATTACTGTTGAAGCTGATGGGGAGTCACAGCTGGAGAGGGAGGTGCTCAGCCTGCCAGTTTGCATACTGGCAAGGCTAATTTTGAACTGTTGATTATAAGTGTTGAGCAAAAAGTTTTCAGCAAATCTCAGTGGGCTGGAACAGAGAATAAAGACGGAGAACCACAATCTCTTTAATAATCGGGAGTAAAATGTAGCCATTTGAGCACAGATGATGGAATTAGTTTTTGTGTTTTTTTTACGGTTTATTAAAAGCTTTTCTCCCTATTCTCTATAGGATAGATGACTTTGGATACAAGCTCTTTTTTGCTTTTTTGTTCCTTGTGGAGCTACATCTGCACTATTTGTCCTTTTAAGTGTTTTATTTCAATCAACCCACCAAACCAGCCATCCTAGCTGGTAAAGCAATTGGGATATTCTTTGATTTCTATATATTTGGATCTGCCCAATTTCCAATACCCCTGTTTCCCTCTTCAGTAAGCAGTGCATGCGGGTATTTCCACAGTTCTCTGCTCATCCACTATCTCCTGCCGATTATAATATTGTTATTTCTGTATCTTATAACACTAAAAGAAGATAACATTTGCCACGATTTTTTTAACAAGAATCCATAAGGACATGAAGGTTCAAAGTAAATAGGCCCAAAATTAGACAACGGTGCCTTTCCTTTCTTCACCATCACCATATCGACATAGAGGAATAATATATTTTTTTTCTGAAATAGATAGATGTAGACAAGTTCCAATCCCCACCTCAAAGATAATAACCCATTTGCCTTGAATGCATCTATACCTTTGCACTTCTTATATAAAGAGTTCTATTTCAGAGGATTAGTCCCATTAGAATAGAAATAGAAATTAAACAAGGGATGCTGACATTTGGATCTATTCCCTCCAACCAAAATTAGCTGCGTGGTCTGTGTACAGTATTGTAGAAACTAGGAAGGCAAGAAAACCTATTCTACTCCAGTATTTCTCAACGTGGGTGGCTCCCAGACGTGTGGGCTTCTAGAATTCTCAGTAGTGGCTGTGCTGGCTGGAGAATTCTGGAAGTTGAACTCAGCACCTCTGAGAATTGTCAGGGTTGAGGAATCCTACTATAATCCACAGTCCTACTAGCATTGCCTATTTCTTGAGCCTGCCTACCTTGAAAGTCTGTCATCAGTCTTGATAGCCTCTTTATGCATTTCTCTGTCTCATAATAAAGAAAATCAAGGTGGAATTATTTTGAGTTTCTTTTCCACACCTTACTCTTTCTCAGAACTAAGTAATCTTTTGTTAAAATTCCTTCTGGAACGTTCATTCAATCCTTCTCTAGTCTCAAGGTTAATGTACATTCTTTCGCACCAGGACAAGACACACTAAGTTTAAGCAATTGCTACAACTGCCACTTGAACCAAAGCATTTGTCCCCTTGAAATCTGAAGTGCTGCACAACTCTAGGGGAAGCAGTATCAGTCACAAACTTTATTATCAATAAATATCAAAGAGTTTGCAATTATCTCCACAACTGAAAAACCTAAGGCCTGAAGATTGTAAAAAGATTTAAGTTATTGTATCCATATATATAAATAATGCATTGTACCATCACAGAAGTATACATGCATACATCTATGCTTATATTTTGAAATACTTTTGATTTTTTAATCATTTTCCACTTTTGAGAACAAGTTCTAAGTCAGCTCTTAAATAAAAATGCGAACAAATAATATCAGCTAAATCAATTATTTAACAGATTTAATTGTGTTTTTATATTTGTCTTTTCCACAACAATTGAAATGGAACTGGTACAGTTCAGCAGCAACTTATTCACATTTAAAGTCAAACAATGGTTTGTTACATAAAATGCTTTGCTTGCTTCACTGGAAATCATTTCTGTAACAATAGAAGAGAAGGTACTGTGGATATAAAAGATATTTTAAGTCCCCATTTTCCGTTTTGTTTAGGATCCTCAGGGGTGTTGTATGTAAGTTAAAGTTAGTCATTAATCCACCTACATTTTAGGATTTTAAGAGAAAAAAGCTGGAGGAGAAAAAAAACAATGGAAGAGACTTGCATTTAAAAGAAAGGCACAAATGAGCGTTAATCCTAGGTTAAAAACAATTTTTCCAATTGGCTGTGATTATTTTAGCTTGATCACCTCCCTCACCTCTGCTACCAACTGATCGATTCTGATGCTCTGTTCAGATAAAGGGCAAATGGAATAAACGGATTAGCCACTTAGAACTGCAGTTCCTCACATCAGTTCTGTAGATCTGAGGCTTTTAAATTAATAAGCTCCAATCCAGCCAGTTTCCGTAGGGCAGTTTTCAGATATACACATAGGAACCTCTGAACCCAACCTCCTGTCTTCATTGACTGTAGCAGAGGGATGGTTCCAAACATGTATTTTTTTCTGTCCAGTGGTGGGATTCAAATAATTTAACAACTGGTTCTCTGCCCTAGTAACTGTTTTAAGTATATAAAAAAAAATGATATACCGAAAGGTAGTTTATTGTTTCGTGCATTTAATACTTAAAGAAGAACAATAAAGAGGTACACAAAACTAGATTATGTTATAAGAAAGAGTTTTAAAATATTAATGAAAAAATATTAAATAATGCCTGACAAAAAAAACAGTAAAACTATTATTTAAGATATTTCCCTATTGCTTCTTGATTGGCGTCCTCCCTTGCAATTTTCTTCGCTTTTACTAAACTAAGGTTTGATATATGAAATTGAAATTCTGCTATTTAAATTTAAATCATAGGTCTCGGTTTAAAATAGGAAAGCCCAGTCTGCTACAAAGAACTTCATTAGAGTTTAATGCATGAAATCACAGAACCCTTTAAGAGCTTTCCCGCTCATCATTAGTTGCGTTCTTTATAGTTAGACAGGAAAAAGTTCTAGAGCCACAAACCCAGCTAATACTTGGTGGCCTCGCCCCCTTTCCCATATGCACCAATCAGGAAACTAGAGAGAGAGATGAAGCATCTATTCCTGAAATTACCTCTGAGAAGCACCACCTACCATGTTTCCCTGAAAGTAAGACCTGTCTTACTTTCTTTTGGGCTCTGAAGTAACCACTAGGATTTACTTTCGAGGAGGGCTTACTTTTTGCCGGTACCAGTAGACCATGAGCGCATGGGGGTGGTGCATGGGGTGGAGAAGCAACGTGGTGATGAGAGTGTGGAGGTGGACCAGGTATGGTACTGGGGTGGGTGGGGCGTGTGTCCTACCTGTGCCAGGCCAGCCCCTGTAGCCCCGGGGCGGCCATGCTGGGTGGTGGAAGGAAGGGTCCGGAGGTGGGGGCGGCCAGGCTGACCAAAGCGGCAGGTGGAACGCCAGAGGCTCAGGGAGGGAGGGTGGTGAAGCGGGCAGGCATCCTACCATCAATACCCATGCCAGCTACCCCTTCCCCATGGAGCTGGAGAGCTTGCCACACCACTGCCCAGATGCCCTCGCTTCCCCCAGGAATTGCATTGCTTTCCTTACCTGACTTCCAGCCCCGTACTGTTTCTCCTTCACAATCCACCGCCACCGCATGCAGGGAAACAAAAGAAGTTTATGGGGGGGAAGGTCAAATCAATCAATTCCAATTTTGCGAGATCTTTTTTTTTCCACGGGGAAGGGGTAGCTGGCATGGGTGTTGATGGCAGGATGCCCACCCGCTTCACCACCCTCCCTCCCCGAGCCTCCGGCACTCCACCTGCTGCTTTGGTCAGCCTGGCTGCCGCCACCTCAGTCCCCTTCCTGCCACTGCCCAGCACAACTGCCCCAGGGCAGTTGTGCTCGGAGCCTCCAGGAGCTGCAGGGATCCACATGCACCCTTTTTGCACTGCTGTTTTTGGCACCATGTCTCTGTGTGTGTTTGCCTCTCTGTTTTTGGCGGTACTTTGGGGGGACGGTCTATCCCCATTTGCAGTGTGGCTGTCTAATTGCCACACCACCTCTCAGGAGGGCAGCGTCAGCTGCCAACGCAGCAGCAGGGAAGATGGAAGGCAATCCCACCCACCAGATCAGCTTGATGGGGGTGGGGTGGAAAACCGAGCAGCGCAAAAAGCAGTGCTTGCAGCCTGCAGGAGCTGCAGGAATCCGTGTGTGCCCTTCGCAGTCATCCTCCTGTAATGCACCACCTCTCCATTAGCAATCCGGCTCGCCCAGAGTCAGATTGGCTGTTGCAGGAGACTCATCCTGCATGTGCGGCGGAACTGGAGGATGGGGACGGACCATGCCACCCACGACAGCCAACCTGACCCCGTGTGAGCCGGATTGCTTCAGCTGCGAGGAGCCTGGCCTAAGTTTTCCATCGCCCAGGCTTCCTGAAGTTGATGGAACTGTGGCCCACTGCAGCTGAACAATTTAGCCGAGCAGCAAAATTGAACTCACAGCAACGGCAACGACAGCAAGTAAGGCAAGGGGAGGCACATGATCCGGCCTGCCCCAAAAAACTATGATGGGACAGAGTAGGTGGGATTAAGTAGGGCTTACTTTTTGGGGTAGGGCTTAAATTAGCCCAAACTCCCCAAAATAAGCTAGATCTTATTTTATGGCTAGGTCTTATTTTCAGGAAAACACGGTAGTTTTCTCCTGAGTGACATGATCGAAGACGCCGCATCTCCATTTGGTTTCCATCGCTCCTCTCTTGGACTTTTGGGGAGGGTTTTTTTCCCACCTGGAAGGAAGTTGAACGAAAACCAGACGTGTTCCAGAATACACAGATTTATCATAACCGGTTCGCCAAACTCAACAATAAATTAGATATCGGTTCTGCCAAACCAGTGAGAACCGGCTGAATCCCACCACTAATTCTGTCTCTTTTATCCTTGTGCAGAGAAGCTGCAGTTAAGTGAAAGAAGGCTCATGTACACAGAATTAGAATGATTAACCAACAAGAAAACAAGTAGCACTGCCAAATAAGTACCTTTATAGTAAACAATAGGGAAAGCTCCTTAAATCTCAGTTGATTTTGTCATCTGCCCTAGTACAATTCTATACTAACATTGCAATATATTTTATAATAATATGATGTTCTCCCTCTCCCAAGTCTAAAAGGGTGTCATTGTTGGAGGTTTTCAATTGTTGTTCTTTTATTGCTACTACAGTTATATATTTTTTGTATGACTTAACCAGTGATAAGTCTGAAATTCAGAATGAGTGTGATAAAGGAATTTCATCCTTGTGGTCTATGTGACAGTGTATAGTTGATTAATTCATTTTAAAAAATGTAAATATGTATGCATTGCATATATAAAATATTCTAGATGTCTTTTTAAAAATTACGAAATAAATTACACAAGTCCATTCAAAAAGATAAGTTTCAATACTTTGTTTAGCTACTACAATGATATAGCAGAACAAAAGGCAGAGTGCTATGGCCTTAATTCCTTATGCCCTTGAATTAAAACCTATCATCATATTGAAAATTGGACCCCTACTGGTTAATTGATGACAACTTTTGCTGATTAATTTATTAATTTAATCCTGCAGCTAAGTTTAATTAATTGTTGTAGCTTAGCAGCATTAGAATCTGGAAGAACAGAATGCTGAGAGATGCTTTCACATTTAGCTCTGGGTGTCTATGTGTTTGTGTCCCTGCGTGTGCATCCAGGCATATGCACAACTCTTATTCAATAATACATTTTGCCGCTTGAAAGGAAGGGCAGGTTCATTTCCTTTTCCACAGTGGCACAAGATTTGATGAGTGAAATCTTATCTCAACGCAGAGGAAAACATGATTTCCTCCTAAACTCCTGAGATCTCCAAGTCCAGGGTACAGGGGTAGGATGCAGGGTACATGGCAAATACAGCTGAAAGATGTCACAGAGCTTTACATTTAGAAAGCTGTCCTTTACTTTAAAGGAGCTCAGTTAGTATAGAAAATTATTAAATAGTTAATAAGTTTTTATTATACAATCCTAAGGGTTATCGTATCAAAGTTGCAAGAACCTAAGATGCAATTTCCACCTTCCTTTGCAGGTTTGCAGGATTACAGCAGCCCCGATACGCAACCTAGAGAATCCACTCAGTAATTTTTTATTGGCAATTTTTTTTTGCACAATAACCTATCTTGCACTGATAAGATCACATAGGGGTTGAAGAATGGGTATTACTTTTTAATTTACAGGTTAATTAGGAAACACCACTGCTCACAACTGCGCATCAGCAATTTAACACCAGAATTTGATTAGCATGAATTTCAGAATCTTTTGAAATAAGGTTCATGAACAAAACCTTAATCTGCACCCAAATGAATGGAATCAGTGAAAGCGCAGCCATTTTATTTACCTACTAGCTGTACCCAGCCACGCGTTGCTGTGGCTCAGTCTGGTTAAATGGAAAAGAGAAAGCGCACATTTGTAATATGTTTAATTTCACAATGCTTGTGGGTATGCTTTTACGTCCAACAGATGGCGCTGTTTTTCAAAAAAAGCATGTTTTTACCTGTCACAGGTGTGACATCTATATAATAGTAGGTATATAAAAACATGCACGTATTCAAATGCAACGTTGTGTATATAAAAACACGCACGTATTCGAATGCAACGTTGTGTCAAAATTTCAAAGCAATCGGTGAAGAACTTTCGGAGATTTAAGATTTTGAACAAACGAACATTTACATTTTTATTTATATAGATTCTGACTCTTTATAAGTATTGTTGTTTCTTCTGATTTCTTTACTTCAAAGGAAAAGATTAAGAACACACGGAGTGCACTTTCAGAGATAAATGAAATACAGTATGCTTATCAAAGATGTAAGAAGATTGCTGGCTATGTTTTAACGGTACCTGTAACTCTAGAAATGATATCTACTTTTAAATAATAATAATAAAGAAATCTAAATATATGTATATCCTAGCAGAATCAGCTAAATTCTATTAACCTAAGCTAATATTCTTTCAGGACATTTAAGAAATCTCCCAAATACTATGGAAGGGTATGGGAGATGGAAAGAGAGAGCAGTTCGTAGGGAAGGTCCTCCTCTGAAATAGTCATTCTGCAGTCTGAGGACAGGCGAGAGACATGACGAGAAAATGTAAAATTATGAGATGGTGACATCAGGTGATCTATTTCCAAAGTACAAGTTTGGAGAATTTTTTGTCTGACTGGATGATTTTTTTTTTCTTTTCACAGAATAGTAGTCATAGAAGAGAATCAAATAAAAGCCCAGCAAAGCAAATGCTTAAAAAGGGGTGTATTTTTACTAGTAACAGCAATTCATCAGAGGAATAACCTAGTGAGATAGAGAGCTTTCCTGTGTGACATCTGTTCAAGCAAAGTTTAAACAATCAACTCTTGGGGATTCACTAATTTGAATTATGTACATTGAAGATAAGGGCTGGATTTGATGGATCATTCCAATTCTATGATAATATATACAAATGTTTAAAAATATGCCATATATTTTATGTTGAAGGCAATCTCACAGGCCTAAAATAGTGGATCCTAATATGAACTCAGCCCCTGCACATACTTAAACCTTTTGTTCTTTTTTACTTATATAGCACCATGTTCAGAGATTGCCCTTGTGCTATTTTATTATACAAATATTAATCCCCTGCCAAGGGAGTGAATGTTTGAGAGGAAGAACTTTCACAACAGCCAAGTGATGATTTACTTAGCAATGTATAATTTGCTTTACTTCTCCAAGGATTTCTGCTATTTTCCCTGTGCTGTGCCATGTTTCACAATTTAATTTCAGCATCGCCCTATGGAACGTTTATGCGATCTTTTTTGCAATAAAACATGTCACTAACATAAATTGCTGAAGCCCTACAAAAAAGATTAGAATGAGCTGATTATTAGTTGAGGGATTCAAAGATGCTTTTAATGAATTCTTCCTGACCCTTACTCATATTGTGCAGATGTGGATTCTGGGTGGCTAACAATGCATAAAACAGAAACCTTTATACCAAAAGTATAGAAATAGACTTCTTGGAATGTCACTTTTACATCTTTAACCTCACCCATACTCCCCAGTATGCTTCTGAAGCTCAAGGACATGAGTTTGCAGGTTCTGGACAATTGAGCAGTCGGGCAGTTTTCTTCAGTACATCCTGTGATGGTGCACCAAAGCAATTATTTCTTGGTCCAAAGCCTAGCAATAGGGATTGTGGTTGCTGGAACTGGGAGTAAAATGGATAGATTCTTGCAAGACACCAGACCAGAACATTTTCCATGCATAGCCATTGATAACAGCATTAGAGAGAAAGTATGGCTGTATAGTGACACTTTGCTCAACTACAAGCCATAAGACATGTAGAATAAAATACAAGTTAGCCTCTTTTAAGTGGAGGATCATAGCAGGATATATAAAATGTGTCATTGTGTTGGAGCACATGCATTCATAAGATTTGGTGGATTGGGTTCTGCAGACTCCCATTACAAGTCTCTCTAATCCTGTTACTTATTTTGACCTCTCTTCTTTATCAAGTACATTGTTTCTTCTATGTTTCTTTAGGAAAATTGCACCACAACTTTTAGTTGCCAAACAAGATCTAGGAATTATCTCCAATTTTTTTAAGGATGTGCCAATGGATAGTATGTTTGATAATAGTTTTTAATTGACAGAAGATAAATTCAAATGTTTACATGAATATTAATCAACAACTCAGTTACATGAATATTGCCCAGACACATCATAGAGCATACATTTGAAGATATCCTTGTGATTACATAATTCACTGGTGGGCAAAAAGAAACAAGAATCCAAACCAGATCCCATTCAAATTCCTGTAGTGTCCATTGCATGCTGTTGAAATGAAAGAGATAAAGGAAACAAAAATAAAAATAAGCTCATTCCTTGTGCATGCAGGTGAGCACGGCAACCACTGCACTATGTCTTTCTATTTATTCCCTACACCTTTTCACCTGCAGTGAAGTTGGGACACCATTCCTCAGCACAGAAAGTGGGGAAACAGAAACACCAGCAGTTTCATTATTAATTGTTCAAGCTAGATTCTCTCACCCATTTTGGGGCCTAATTTATCCATAGGAGGCAGGATCGAATAAAAATATTGAAGAATTATGTTAGATATTCAGTAAGCATGGCTTGGCTTGCACTTCTCAATATTGCAGAGATGCCTATGGGCCAAAAAACACAATGAACCTTCCATTTTGTCCCAAAGGGCATCTGGTTCCCTAAGATGCCATCACAGCTTCAATTATTTATAAGTAGAATTTCTGTCAAAGCAAGAGGAAAAATAATTAAAGGCTGTGTTATAATATTGCATGGAGAGAGGGGGGGAGAGGGAGAGAGACCCCAAAGTCTCCCCTAAAGAAGACTAGGAAGGATGATCTATTGGGATGATTTCTTCCCGTTTGGAAAAAACTTGCATAACATAACATTACATTGGAATATGGGTATTTCATTAATCACAGAAGGGCCACCATATCTGGACAATGAAAATCCCAATTACTGCTAGACGGCACGATACAGAATCTTCACTGGAGCCATCTTGTGAGGCCTAGATTTTTATACGCCTGATATTAGGATCATATTACATATTATTAAACATGGATATAATCCTGCCGAAAGACATTAATAGAAAACATATTTTGCATAAACAGCCACCAACTAAGATATGTTTTATTTCTGCATTTTTTTCAGTTCTAGAATGTATTGCATTTATGTATAACTGACTATTCAATAAAGCCAGGCTTTGTATCAGTATAGTATATGCTTCAAATGCAACAGTTCCCAGTTTAAGCCCTCCCTGGTATTTTCAGGTAAAAAAGAATCAGTCTTATCAGAAATTTGGAGAATCTGGAGACTTCCGGTGGCAGGCGATTTCGCTGGTCGCAGCTGTTTGCTGCCTCCCGCCTGTTTTGCGTAAAAGCCGGTTTGACAGCCAGCATCTGCTGTCAAACGGCTTGATACCTTTCCCCTGGGCATAAGGGGATCGGTGAGCTGCCCGGGGTAGGAGTTGAGTTCCCGAGTCGTCCTATATGGACGATGTAGGCG
>NW_015387064.1:168365-194033 GCF_001527695.2 Protobothrops mucrosquamatus | reverse complement strand
GAGCTGCGCAACTTGGTCTCTGCAATGGCTGAGATGTTTCAATCGTTTGATGTTAAATTTCAAAATAGATGTGATCAAGTGATGCAGCAACAACAGGATTTATTACAATGGCGAGATTTACCACAGAAACAGGAGGATTTTTGCTTGAATGTTACAACTGCTTCTCAAGATCTGGTTGAACAAGTGGATCCGGTGGTAGTTGATGAAAGTTATTCACACCCTGAAGAGGCCATATTAGAACCTTACATTGACTTTTTAAGATAGAGGAGCCTTGTCCCCTGCTGCATCTAGTTATTATTTCTGTGGGATGAGGCCATTGATAAAGTACCTCTTCAGACAAGGCTAAAAGAAACCTACTTGCATACTTTTAAAGTGGACTTGGAGTTTCTCTTGGGTTTTTTTTTTTTTTTTTTGCTTTTAAAATAACAATTGGAGTGAGGAATGACCAGAAAGAGAAACCTGGAATGAGGAAGCATCAAATGAAAATTTGTGACCAAAACTGCTATTTGGTTCTATTTAAAAATAAGAAAAAAATAACTGTTAAATTAAATGTTAGATTATATAGTAATAATAGATTAAAAAATGCCAAATCCAGTCTGAACATCTGGCTGATGAATCATCATCGTAATAAATTTGTATGCTATATGACTCCCAATCATTGCTATTTCTCTTATTTCTCCCTTCTTAAATTAAAATTTTAAATTTAATCTTCCAGCTATTTTTAGTTGAATATCAATGGTTTGACCCCCTCATTCAACACTCTATACTTTCAGCAATCTTTGACAGAAGAGGATTTTTTTTTTTAAAAAAAATGTATTACATCATAGCCATGGAATAAGTTATATTTTTGATATAAAAGACAGTAAGTAGATGCAGCTGCTTCTTAAAGCCTGTTGCTACCCAACTACCCAATTTTTCATATGTTTTCCTGGAGGGCAATTATGACAGTGATCTAACAAATATATAGAAAATTGTTTTGGCTATTCAAATCTCAGAGAATAGTACATTTTTTCCACCCCCTCACACATACTGAATAATTCAACATTCTGATTTTTGGATAGGCAGGGAGACATATGATTGAAAAAAAAAGAGTAAGGTACTTTGCTGAATGCACCACGTGGCTGCACGCTCTATTTATATTCTTGTGGCACTTCCTAGAATTTGCAGACAATACTTCGTTTTGCCGTGCCTGCTGGAAATTTGCGAAATTGAAGCTGAAGCACATTTTATATGCCAGGCTGGTAAAAGTTGGAGTTGAAGCTAGAATTTCAACAAATGCAGCCTTTCCCTGCTCTATCTGGTAAAACGGCAATTCTTGCCCATATTGAATTGAATTGAGCATTTTATTTGGGCAAGGGTGATTAGATACACAAGGAATAATAATAATACCAATAAAAGGAGGAGTAAAGAAAATAATAAGGATAAATAATAATACTACAGTCACACTACATGGATTAATAGACATTAGGCAGCATTGAATTAGGTATTCAGCACAGTGATGGCAGGAGGGACAAAAATTGTCCCAGGGTCCAGTTGTTTTGGCATACAATGGCTATAGCACCCTCTTGAGGGAAGGAGTTGAAACAGTTTAAGTCCAGGATGTGAAGGGTCTGCAGATATTCTTGCCCGTATCCCATTGCCTCCTTGAAGGACATGAACCTCGCCCATCACCATCGTTTTCTTCTTCCATTCCCACAGGAAGCTCTGTTGTTGAAATTCTCCATGAATGAAGCCCGAGAGAAAGCTCAACCACAATCCTTCCATTGAAAATGCTTTTGAGAGAGGTTTTAAAATCTCAACCTTAAAACTAGCAGGGAAAAAAAAAGAAAGCGCATCACTAAATCTGAGATCACAAGACACACCACATTTATTAATTAAGCTATATTGATCAATACCTGAGAGGTTTCCTATGGATTAATGACCATCCTGGAGGAGCTGATGGACTCAGGGTGCAGCTGAGGGCCATTAACACCGATCAGTCATCAACTCCCAGGAAATGCCCTACACCAAGGTCACTAAGTGACAGGATTNCGGAGGAGATGGATTGTTTAAGTTTAGACTTTGGAGTTAGAGATATTAATATTTGTTTACTTGTATTTGAATATCAGCCTAGGTTGGTTTGGGAAGTCCGGGGGGTGGGGGGATGGGATATAATATTGTGAAATATTTGTGATGTATTTCTTTTTTCTTATGATAAAAATAAAAATTTTATATTGAAAAAAAAAAAAAAGAAATTTGGAGAATCTCAGTGGATTCAATAGCTAGGTGTCATGTGGCTTTTTCATTTCTATGCTCCCTCCTTCATCACACTTACTTTACTAATCAACATCTTGTGTCATGGATTAATAATCTTAAATTATAAGAAATCTCATTCTAGTTGAATGGCTCATTTGGTTAGTTTCTGGTTCATTTCCAAATAGTGTAATAACAACGTAGGAAGATGATCAGTTTCATGAAAAGATCAGAGTTTCGACACTCATTGTCATAGATACTTTCATGTGGATTTTAATCCTGTATGAAGCAACAAGTGGACTTAGTACCTTACAAAATCCCCTCCAACTCTGTGATCCTACAAAGAATGCAATTCTCCAAACTGAGTACCATTTTTCTCAGGCAAAAAAACCAAATATTTAATGGCAAGATCAAAACACATTAGGCAAACTGTATGTCCTTGTTGATTACAACTTTTGTTCCCAAAGTTGCCGTTTGAGTGATTCTCAGTTCAGGGCAGCAGCTACCGTGTTTCCCCAAAAGTAAGGCCTACCCCAAAATAAGCCCTAGCTTGATTTTTGGGTGTGGGCCTAATGTAAGCCTTATTCCAAAAATAAGCCCTAGTTTTGGGGTGTGGCATACACTTAAAAATCAAGCTAGGGCAGGGGTGGGGGTGTGGAGCTGCCCCACACCCACTTACCTTGCAGCCAGGCCTCTCCTCGCCGGTAGCATCTTCTGCAGCCAGGCCTGCATTTTGCAGTCAGGCCTTTCCGGAAGGCCACCGTAGCCGAGAACAGAGCTATGGATTGAATCCATAGCTCGGTTCTGCAAGACCTCTGTAGCCAAGAACCGAGCTATGGATTCAATCCATAGATCGGTACTCAGCTGCAGAGGCCTTCTGGAATGCAGGCCAGAATGCAACTGCAGAATGAAGCTGCTCCTTTGGCCGCAGAAGTGGACCGGCTGGGCAGGGCTGTTGGTACCGGAGGTGAGTATAAAAGACACCCCCCAAAAATAAGACCTGGTGCCTCTTTTGGAGGCACAAAAAAAAGACCCGGTCTTATTTTCTGGGAAACACGGTATATACTTTACGTTTGTTTTTTTTAAATGACATTCTTGACTTGTGTTGTGCTGCCCTCTGCTGTTCTAACATATAATACTTGAAATCAAGAATGGTAAAAAATAAAAAAAATCTCCTCTAAAGTTATTTGTATAGATGAAATATCCTTCTGAAAAATCCCTGGATGTAGCCAACATTTTATTTCAGAGAGAGGCTAGCTAGAAATAGAATTTTTAATCATGCTAAGGCTTTCCAACTAATATTTCTTGGAGTAGTCCTAGATTACAAAAACTATTTTAATTTGTAAACTGTTATTTACAAGAATACTGACTTGTCAGCATTCTTAATTCAAGGAAGCATTTTTACAGCCACCATTGTTGCAAACTACACAAATTACATCTAGATCTCTGATTCAGCTATACATTATTGGGCAGATTAGTAATAGCATATATAGATTACATTTTTATTGATTTACCCTGCCTTCCTTTTACACAAAACATGAAATTGTATGCCATGAAGCGGGCTGTCATAATAAAAATTCCAGTCTTAAGATTTTGTTTAGTATTTACTTTTGTTTGCTTTGCTACAGCAAATTAGTTCGGCTCCCTTTTTGTAAATAAAAATCAATAGAAAGGAGGAAGTTTTATAAAAAATATTACATATATTTTTGTTGATGCAATGATGTTAAATTTACCAGTTTAAAAAAGTTAGCATGAACATTGATGGGTTTTATCAACTGCAGGATGATACTGGATTTTATCCACTAGTGAATTATAACCGCTTCGCTGACATCTCCATTTTTCTCATGCCTAATTTCTGCCTAATCTGAAACTCCCCACTCCTCCACATGAAAGAATAAAAAAACAATTAACTAGGCGTTGACCGTTACTTGAAGTTTGGGGATAGCCACAAAATCCTTGGGGTGTGTTACACACACTCACAAATCACTTTCAACCAAACACTGAAGCACAACCAGTTCTTTGGAATAGAAATTTAAATTTAACCATCAAAGCTTTACTGGTTACAATGTACATTTGCTCTTTCTCTCACACACATATCTCATCATACACACAACACCCAGTCATCTATACTTAGCCATGTCCTTCTCAAATAGGCTGGGAGCCAGTGGAAATCAAGGGCATAAAATAATCAAGCCAGAAGGAACACAAGCACTTCTGCTAAATAGTTTCCTGAATAATGTGATATGGCAGAATAATGAGTTGGCACTTTAGTATTGAGGTAGACTACAAATCTGATTTCTACAATGCAGTTATCACTAAAGTTTTACACCAGTTCTGTACTGATATTTTCCCATCAATCCTGACTTTTACATCTGCTCCACAGAAATGTGTAACTGTGAAATCCTCATGATGAGCTATAGAATACCTCAAAACCAACATGGCCTGACCCAAAATAATCACCTACATTTCATTTGTAGTATTTTGTTTTACCAAACCCACTTTTATGTTTGATTCAACCATACTCCCACAAAAGCTTAGCACCAACATAGAAACAATTTGTTGCAGTGTAAATAGCACTTATTTGTTGTTATTTACTTCCTGACAATATTGCTGTTGTTGAGAAGAAATGTGTAAATAGTTTTCCATTCAAATGAAGACACACAAAGAACTGATGACTGTTATTAAAATAAACAAGCAAACACTAAAACCTAAATCTCTAGTCTAGAACATCAATGTTAAGTTAAATAATTATTTGGAATATACTTTAAACAGCTACTTCCATTAACAATATTCTAGAAGTCCAATCTTGAAGGAATGGGTTTAGAAAATGTGTCTGGTAATGTTGTTTCATTTAATGAACAACATTGTTCAGAAGTAATATAATTCAAGATCTGGAGGGAGGTTATATGAAGGGGGAAGGAACCCTTAAATCCCAGAAATCCCATGAAAAATAAGCTAGTACAGCTGTGCTAATACAAAGAGATAAAAGTACTGAATGTCAGATTGATCATTATTGTGGCTAAAACAGAAGTATTTGCCTATATGGGCTAAAACCTGTATTTGATGGGACAATGCAATATTAAACTCTGGCTTAGGTTTTGGGTGACTGAGGGCTTTAAGTATTTCCTCTGAACCAAGACATTTAATTGTGGTGGTACAAAACCCAGGCAATCATAGAATGAAGTGATACAAAACCGGTACACAACCTTGGCATTAATTTGGGTCAACTGAAACATATGCTTTTGATATAAGCTATATAACTCATCCTGGCAACCCAAAGTTAGTGGAGCAAATCATTTTTAAAAATGGCAAAATTGGATGAATATAGTGACATTGATTTTTCAGATGTTTCTCTGAATCCCAATCTAAAATTAATTATCAGGTGTAAAATCCAGATTTGGGGGAAAGAAAATGGTATAAAACTAATACATAATTTTTAAAAAAAGTTTTACTAGTTTTTAAGAATTACAATCTTTAGAACTTAGTAAAGAACATGTTGTCTGGGTTCACATATTTAACATTAACTTCTTCAAAATAAGTCTATTCGGTACTGCACAATCCAGTATTTTTTCCCTGATCCTTTCTTCCCCATATTTTTTTCCATTTTCCCCTCATTACACAATTAGAATTCTTGGTACTATTGATGTATACAGAGTTAGATATAAACA
Source organism: Protobothrops mucrosquamatus (assembly GCF_001527695.2). Classification (NCBI taxonomy): domain Eukaryota; kingdom Metazoa; phylum Chordata; class Lepidosauria; order Squamata; family Viperidae; genus Protobothrops; species Protobothrops mucrosquamatus. The sequence continues at coordinate 188,133 of NW_015387064.1, read as the reverse complement.
TCTTCATCATATTTTACTAATATTATACAAAATAACAATATCAATTCATAAATTAATATCCTGTTTTTCATGCTCTTGTTAAGGTTTAATTTTCCATCAATATTTAAAGTATCTTTGTCAGTTATGATTTTCTCAATATTAATTACATTTATATAGCTAAAAGTTTTATTCATACCAATCCTCCTCTTATTTTCATATTTCCTCTATCAAAAAAAGAAAAAAATGCTATTTTAATTCTAAATCATATATTTCATTATAAAAAGTAATTATATCTAAGGGTCATCCATTCTTTTAACCATATTCAAACAAATACTTAAACATATGATGTTTAAGTATCTATACAAATTAAGTCTATTTTTTAAATCTAACTCTAACTTTCTTTCTTTGCCAAGTAGCTTTCCAAGCCAAGGCAATTAAATCACCCAGGAATTTTCTTTCTATTTTTAAGAAAGTTGCTTGGCATGAGGAAGACAATTTAGGTAGGGTATTTTTGAGGGGGAATTCTGCCCATTTATGTTCCTTAAGCAACTCCCACCTTCCTTCTCCCTAATTTCTCCTTTCATCTTTTGTTTCCCAAATTGTAACATTTCCCCTGACAGCTCTATGTTCCGTTCCCCAAAATCTTCTTCCTTATCATCAGGTGGATCTTTCAAGCTTAAAGGGTAAAGGGTCATTTGCAATTTCATTGTTATGAATAAATCTTGCAGTATTTTATTTGTGTATAATAGTTTATATTTCCCCTTCTTTAATCTCTTCCGTCTCTAGGTCCATTTTGTCTGCTTCATCTTCAGATCTCTGGTTTGTTTGTTAATACTTTGTAGTCATTGTCTGGGAACTCTCTAGTTGTAGATTTAATTTGGAGATTTGCACTTTTGTATTATCTAAATTATTTTTAGTCTCATTGTGGTTTCTTTTTATGTCCTCTTTGTATGCAACAATTGTTTGGTGAATTAGTTGTAGCATAGAGTATATTTCCTTCTGAAAGGTATTTGTTTTTTCTTCAGGCATCATTCCTGGAGATTCTCTAATATCACCAGTCTTAGTAAGAGTAGAACAAAGCTTCTTCTAGCTTTCTGGTCTTTATATGCAGCTTTTATAATCCAATAGATTTTGGAATACAGATCTAGTCCCAAAAGCAATATTTTATAATGATCCTTTGTCTCAGGCTTCCAAAAATTGTCAGTCAGGCAATATTATAATCCACACTGTTCAAAGTGTTCAACCTCCCTGAAAACAACTCAAAAGTCTCTCCCAGCCAGACATAATCAAAGGTCAAGTTCTTCTTTCTCTTCCACTATCTCTTGAGATTAAAAGTCCAAGCTCAGGGGGTGTTTATAATCCAACAAGGTCAGGTTGATAAGTATGCCAAAATATTTTCCTTTATTGCCAGCTGTTCTCCCTTAGGCTAGGAATCATCAAGCAGGCAGGAAGCTATAGTGCTGTACTCAGATCCACCACTAGATGTCATTCAAAATCTATTTTCCACTCTTAAAACAAAGGATTGATTTCTTGTATTTCACCTCAATGTCTTTTTTTCAAAGAGAAAATCTTAACAATTATCTCGGTTCTCAAATTTCAAAACTGTAGTTTTATATTACTTCCACTTCAATGTTGTGTATTTCTGTCCCCCATAGAAATTAAAACGCCGCTTCCATTCACATTTGGAGATTTTTAGCTTCTTGCCAGCCTTTCCAGGAAATTCAGTTGTAAAATAGTAAAGAAAGGACCAATATTCTTACCTAGTTCCAAACATGCTGTTTATGATGTGTTAATTGGTGTTCTTCTCTGGTTGTCAGCAGCTAATGGCTGGCCATAGGAATGTAGCCAGTCTTTCCTGTTGGTTTGGAGGGCTTTTCTCAGATCGAACAGAAAGACCGCCGTCTCTCTGTGATCGACAAGATACCCCTCCTTCTTCATCGCCTCTTCGGGGTGACTTTAGGTCCTTTTTAGGGCCCCCAGCAGGGCAAAATCGGGCACAGAAGGCAGAGCCCTGCCTTCCTGCGTCCATGTCACCGCGATGCAAAACTGGAAGTCTCACTAATACATAAATTTTGAATGGAAACTGAATTTTAGGATTAATAATTCCACAGCTCAAATCTAGGCTACTATATGCTGACAAACAATAGTTTGTTTTGCATGAATTCAGAGGAACAATAACAATTACTAAGAGTGTGTGAAAGATAAAATTCTCCCCCAAAGAAATTTATTACAAATTATAGAAGAAAATCATAATCATATTTATAAATTATATTAATATATCAATAAATCTATTTATTTTCTTAAATGACAAATATCATTTTAGTGATGCAAAATCCATTGATAGAAACAGATTCACTGAAGTGACTGCATCATGCTGCTCATTTTATTAAAACAATTTATATAAAAAAGATTGGGAAAAACTCTTGTAAAATAATTGTCTACCACATTTCTCAACAACTGAAATAGCTTCTTTATTAAAATCATTTTAGATGCTTTGCAGTACATAATTATAAAAAAAATTCGCATGAATAGTCAATGCAAATTGACTTTTTAGACTTTTTTTTCCATAATGTCAACATTACTTTTGCTTTGAATATTTTTGGTATTTTCATCTTTGTCAGTGGAAGAAAGATTTTCTACTATGCTGGCTTCCATTAACATTTTTTCATGCTGTCCATTCAATTCATCTTCTATTATTGTTGGTAACTGATTGATGTTTTTGGTTTTACATCCGAATTCCAATTCTTCTAGCACTTGTCCCGAAGTATCTGTAGATGCTGTTTCCAACTGACCTTCTAAATTTTCTTCTTTCCTTTTTGCTTTGAATACTTCAAGTCCCATCATTCTCAGGTAATGTAATCTCTCATTCTTGGGCACGAAAGCACGAAGAGATGTCTTGCCAAGCCAACCACACAGCAAAATAGAGCACTCATGGGTGTCTTGTTTGCTACAAATAGACAAATGCATACACTGTTGATGCTTCAATTTTACTTTCTTCAAAGGATTCATTAGTAATTTTAAACAATACTACTAGCTTGTTTGTTCTAGGATCCTAGAAATAGGGGTTCATTGAAACCATTAAATTAATCATTTCATGATTTCTGTTCAATTTATATTCAAAAGGATCTGTACATCCACATACATTTGCATAAACTAAACACAGAGGTCACTTACCTTTGGTCTGGTTCATATTTCAAGACTATGCTACCCATAGCTGAAACAAAGAAAGTGTAATGTTTTAAAATAACAGATTATTATAATACAAATAACATTAATCTTTAGCCATTCAACCTATGACCCAGTTATTCTCCATAGAATTTGCTGAACACTATCATCTTTTCTATCAAAGCAAATGTTAGGAAATTATTGATATTCTTGAGCTGCTATTAATAATGTTGGGATAATGATCTTCACCAGATAGAGGAATTTTTAAATTTCACTAGCTCTCATTCACACAGTGAACTTGATTACTGGGTTATCTTTAGTCCCAAAAATAAGTTTGAGCCCAACATCAGCCTCTAAGGCATTCTTAGAAAATAAAAATCATGGATGGCTACAGTCTACAGTCATTTAGGTCAAGTGAAAACACGAAAAGTAAAATTGAGAGAGCAGAAAGGATTCTGGAGAGTTACCTTCTGACAAATGGGCATTTATGAATAGTTGCCATCAATTTTCACCATTAATATATAAAAAGTAACCAGTTGGAAATCAACTACTCTAACACTAAATAAACAATGTAAATCAAATCTTAAACCCAAATAACTATTGTTAATTAGTTACCAAGTAACTATTACGTACCCATTCCATTCAGTTGACTGCGTGTTTCATTACTGAACCTGCTTAAGAATGGATTTTCTTCAGTTAACAAAATTTTAATATCTTCTATGCCAGCCGTAATAGATCTGGCACTGATGAAAGGATGCAATGTATATATGCCCTGGAATTGAAAGACATAATTTTTATAATATAGCCATTTCTTTCAAAATTCAAAACAGAAATCTATTTTTAAGGAAAGATTTTCAGTATCTGAATGGAATATAATAATAAGAAACCGAAATCGCAATGTTTTCTGGCTGTGCAATACCATAGTATGAAATAAAATATACAGTCAATTAATCAACTACATCAATAGTGCAGTCTTCTAACCATACAGAGCAAATTAAAACATCCTCAAACTTGTATTACTTTCATGTTAAACATATACATACATACAACCGGCAAACATGCATGCATAAATTTGCCTGGACAAGTCCCAGCAGTTTCCTGTTAATGTTTTTCTTCAGAAATGGTTTGGCACTGCTTTCTTCCTAGGGCTGAGAGAGAGTGATGGCCTAACATCACCCAGTTAACTTCAGGCCTAAGGTGGGACTATAACTTACAGTCTCCTGGTTTCTAACCTAATATCATAAACATTGAAATGAAGATACTTTAAAAAATCTGCATAGAAACCTTGCCATTCTATTCCAACAATCCTACTAACTCCATAAAAATATACAGCAATTTAGGCGGACACAGTATTAGCATGTACAGGTAATCCTTGACTTACAACAGTTTGTTTGATGACTGTTCAAAGTTACAAAGGCACTGAAAAAAACGACTTACAACTTTTTTTCATACAAACATTGAAACATCCCCATGGTCACATGAGCAAAATTAAACAGCTTAGCAACTGACTCATATTTATGACAGATGTAGTGTCCCGGGGGTCATGTGATCCCCTTTTGCGACCTTCTGACAAGTAAAGTCAATAGGGAAGCCAGATTCACTTAACAACCGTGTTACTAATTTAACAACTGCAGTGATTCACTTAATAACTATGGCAAGAAAGATCATAAAATGGGTCAAATTCACTTAACAGTCTCGCTTAGCAACAGAAATTTTGGGATCAATTGTGATTGTAAACAGAGGACTACCTTTATTTCTTTCTGATGGAAGAAACAATATTCTCCAGTGCCACTTAAACTTCAGTTCTAGTCTAACATCTTAAACAGGGCACTTCTATATTTCCATATGCATGGATCGACCTAAGCATTGTTAACAGAGATCAATTCTACTACAAATCTATGTAAAATGTAACACCATTTTATAGCACAAAACTGTTAATGCTGAAATAAATTTCCTAAATAAAATAAAACTTCTCTTTAAAAGGAAATGTTATTATGAAGTTCTCTTGCTATTTATATGTTCCAGGAAACTGAAATATTCTTTTAATGGTTTCTAAGGTGATATAGTGCAGTGGTTAAGGAGATCAACTAGCATTGTAGTGACTATATTTTAGGTCTATCTTATAATAAATGAATGAATGCCATTTTTAAGTCTTAAGCCTATTTGTTTTTTGTTTACAGATAAGTGCTTTTGTCTCAACCATTAATTTATTATAAGATAATCCCACCAGTTTGAAGCTGCTAAACAAAATGTTATCAGTAAATATGATTATATGTCACTTAGGCCTAAAAATATTAAGATTATGTTACTTAATCATGACACTGACTGATTACTATACTTATCTTGAATACTTTTAAGTTTTACTTTAAATTCTTGAGCTCCAAGACTGTTTCATATGTGAGAAAAAGATATCTGCCAACTATCATGTGTTTATACTGCCCTTGGTTTTTTCAAAAGGGTGAAGTACAAATAAAATAAGTAATAGTAAAAACAAACATAATGTAATGAAGTGAACATAAAAGCACACACAGCAATAACACAGGACAAATCTAAATATTGCAAGTTGTTGTTTCCAGGAGGATTATGGAAAAATATAATGTAATAATAATGCATTCATTCTTACCTCTTGTGCTAATCTGAAGGCACAACCATCTCCATCATTATTGCGGCACCACACTTTAATTCCTGTATTAATAACCTATATGAAGTTTAAAAAGTAGAATATTTCAGCATATTTAAGCATTACAATACCCAATTAGTAATTTGAAGCAGTTTGGCAGAAGTCAGCACCAACAATACACCAATATATACTGATAAAGTGAGACATGAGATAGAATAGGCATTTAATAGAGTTCTATTAATCACAAAAAGATTATATTCAATATTATATTGAATATAATAAATATTCACTGAAGTGGTACCTATTTCACTACTTGCATTTCCATGATTTTGGGCTGCTAGGTTGGCAGGAGCAAGGAGAAAGTAACGGAAGCTCACCCCGTTATGTGGCACTCAGGTCTCCTACCCAGGCTGTCAGCTTTCCAGCTGACAAGCTCAGAATCTTTAACCACTAAGCTATTGTATCCAAAGGCATGCCAAATCTGTACCACCAAGATAACAGTTAAAATAGTTTTTAATGTAAACTCTAGCGCAAAACAAAATAATGCAATAAGCATTCAAATATAGACTGTATCTCAACAGAAAAGATTGAGATTCTATGCCTTTTTATTGATAAAATAATATTTGACATAAATGGCATTAAGTCCCATTTATTTACAGTATTTATAAACTACTCCGATCCCAAAGAACTGGGCATACAAGAGCAAACAAAAAGAAAAATGCAACAATAAATAACTAAATACAAATCAATATCAAAATAAAAATGTAACATAAAAGAAGGGCAAAGGTAAGTGCCCACATTCAGTCAGCTGGGACTAACCAGCTAGAATAAAGTAGCTTTAACCTGATTATGGAATTCCAGCCAGGTGGGATTACACACTTCTCTGAAAAGAGTTTATATTATAGAGTTTATAGATGGAGGATCTGAGAAGACCTGCCATCTGTTGAGCATGCAGAGCAGAGAAGGCATTCTCTGTACTCATTAGTAAGCAACTCAACCCTAAAAAATGTAGAGATATCTGCAGGCACACATACAAAAACTGCATGAGTAGTGTACAGAGAAGACAAGAAGACATGCCTAGTTTTGAGACAATTTTTTCTGCACAACTGCACTAAAATTGAAAATGACCTCTTTAATCAAATGAAAAGTCGTAACAAAAGACAGCTATTTTCAAGAGCAGATTCTCAACTCCTTTTAAGAGCATTTTGAATGAGGATTTTTACTGAAAACATAAATACAAATCAAACCTTTAGCTTTTCACTGTTGTTTAACAGTACATCCCGTATCTCCTTGGAAACCATATACACCTGTCTTTTCTTTCCTTCCTGAGTACGAGTTAACAAATTCATCTTAGGGAATGAAGGGTCCAGTGCATAAAAGCTCCTGAAAATAATTACAAGTATTAAGTGTAATCATCCTATTGCAATTTTATATAACGTGGACAATTCTGTTTTTTTAAGCTGTAAAAATATTGATTTTTAATGGAACTTACTCTACTGTAATTGAATGAGTAAATGTAGTATATTTAAGATAAGCTCTAAAACACATTCTACTTTACTGGGACTCATTTTCTTTCTTCTCAAAAATCACATGATTTGGATTCAGTGAACATGAAGTACAGCATTCTATTACATGAAAGTAACTGTGCAGTACCACAAAAACTGGAGGTGAGGTGACGTTACACTACAGTGTAAAAATATGGCGACCAAATCATCATGAAAGCTGCGTAACAGAAGCGGACTAGGTTGAGAAAGGGTATTTGCTAGCTAGAGAAATCTAACAATAGGTTTGTCCAAATAGAAGGTCTTATCTGATACATATTCTCCAGTATCAAAAATGCTTTTTGTCAGAACAAATGATGCTTTTTATTAGCAGAAAGGCATCTCTGGATACAGAGCTATGATCCCAAAAAAATATATCCTTTCAGAAATAGTAACTTAGATGTTTAAAATTTCATATCACACCTTAGGATTTCAAAAGCACAAATTATGCATTTTAAAAATATTGGCTTATGGCATTTCATTTGTATATTTGTCCTTTATTATGTTTTTTACTTTCAATATTTTATTTATGCTCTGTTTATTTAAAAAATCATTGGAATCACCCAGTCAACAGGCTGCATCTCATATGAAATAATTAAAAACAGTAGGACTATGGTGAGATTTTGATTTAATATATATTAAAAGACAATCAAGCCATCTTTAGATGTCAACTATATCCACACAGCATATATGTTTAGGATTTATTTTCAGTTTCCAACAGACTATCCATCTACTTATTTATTAGATTTCTATCCTGCCTTTCATTCAAGGAGCTCAAAGAGGCATATAGAGTACTCCTTCCTAGTTTTTCCAACAACTATCTTGTGAGGTAGGTTTGACTGGCCCAACATCCCGCAATTAACACACTTCATATAGAAATACTTTATGTTCTATTCCACTTTATTTTCTTTAATATGTTAAGTGACATTCATAAGCTCTAGAATTTATTACGTAAACTATTATATGGAAAATAAAAAATACATCTTACTGAATAGGAGGAAACAAAGGATCTTCTACAGGAAGAAAAACAAATGGATCTTCTTTGTATCCAAAAAGCTTCATTTTTTTAGATGGTGGAGGTCTGCAAGAAAAACAGAAATGTCCATAGCTTACCACTTTTTCTGGTATAGTTAAATATCTTCCTTTCCCCACGTCTGCAATTTCCAAACATTATCACTTATTTCAATCAAAAGAGGATGGCCTGTATACTCCATAGTAAACATACATAGAAAAGCCTTAGTATATTGAACTTGCTTGATTCAGCAGGTTTAATTGTAACATTGTTGTTGTTGTAATTCAAAGTGGTAATTGCCAATAATATATAATTTCAACAAGGGAACTAAATCTTTTTTCAAGGTCAGCAGTCTATTACCATGGAATTTCCTAGGAATTTCTAGGAAATGCAGAACAGCCTTTTAACATTGAGATTAGTTAGTATTGCTACTGATTTTTCTATTATAACATGGCTTTCACATAACACCAAGTATTTAAGTACATTACACAAGGTCTGTTTATTCAATTTTTATGAGTCACTTCATTCAAAGTTCTTTGAACTATATGTCAATTATGTCTTTTCCAAGAGTACAATAAAACAGATTACTTGCAGAAATCAGACAATACGTATTTTAGTCTCATAAACATCTTTTTAGTAGAAGGCAATATAGGTAGTCTTTGCTTAATCTCTCAAAGTTACAATGGGCCAAACAAGGAGACTTATGGGTGGTCCTTGCAGCATCCCTACAGTTGCATGATCACAATTTGGAGGCCTGACAACCTACTTGCAATTACAACAGATGCATCCCTGCAGTCATGTGATGGCCATTTGCTGGTTTCTGACATGCAAAAATCAATGGGAAAACCAGCAGGTTGACGAGAATGGTGATCACATAACATCATACCCACCGTGTGGGATTTGCTTAATAACAGTAACCAGAACTGCTGTAGTCACTGCAGTCACATGACATCACACTTTACAACTGTATCTACTAGCAGTGGATTTGCCATTACCATTGTTACCCTAGTTACCATTGTTAAACATAGACTATCTGTATTGTTCCATTTTAGATAATAGCTACGTTTATATCTAAGTCAGGGGTCTTCAAACTTGGCCCTTTTATGACTTGTGGGAGTTGAACTCCACAAGTCATAAAAGGGCCAAGTTTGAAGACCCCTGATCTAAGTAGTACTCTTGATATTCCTAGTTATAACAGATAGATATAACGCCCATATTTATAACCGTCACAGCTTTCTGGAATTGAAACTCCAGAAATTTTTAATCAGATGTTCCCTATTACAATCAGTTGAATATATTGTCCTGTGCCTGACCCATTTCTCCGCCCCGCCCCCATCCCTGAGCAATTGCTTAAGATTGCTTGATCTCTTCCTGAGCTTCTTTTCTCAGTGCCCCCTAAAAAGTGCTAACTGCAAGTTAAGAAGCTCGGCTCTTGGATCTTAATTAGCTGGCCAGAGCCATTGCTTGAAATTGATAAGCCCCCAATCAATTTCATACTAAAGGTTTTTGTTTGTCTCCCTTTGAGCTCACAGAAAACAGCTGGAACTACTGCATTCCTTTCGATGTGTAGTCCCCATTGTGTGCCTGTTTATACTCTTGTAATTCCTTTGTCTCCAAAGAATGTAAATACAAACATTAATTCTCTTCTTACTAATTATTCCAGACTGAGGTAAGCATTCTAAAGGGCAGGAGAATGTGGGAAAAGGACTACAGTACTATAAGATTTGCTCTTTTACCTGACTTCCTCATGAGAAAGTTCCAGAAACCTTCCCCGCTATTTGGGCTCATATCTGGGGTTATATCTTTCCAATGAAGGAAAGGAAAGCTGAAGTAAAGTTATTAAGCATAATCACAGTCACATGATTTTTCATTTGGTGACCACTTCACTAGACTGAGTTGTTAACCCAAAGGCATTCACTAAACAAGGATTTTATCTATAACACTAAACCAGAATTTTTAGTTGTGTTTTTGAACAATCTGGAATCATAATTTGATTGACCAATTCTTGGTTGGTTCTCACAATTTCTTCTCCAGTACCTAGTACCTATCCAAAGCAGATAGCTCTAGCGTGTTTGTGGGATCATTTCCTTTTATCATATAACATGATTTTTGTCTGTGTATTAAGACAGATTTTGAAAAGTGGAGCTCCTGCGATTTATGGCAGCTTTGAGCGATAGCCTGTATTTGTGGTCTCTCTCTCTTTCTTGGTGACAATGAATGTCAGAGTATGTTTCATGGTGAGAGTAAAGTCTGTTTGGAAGGGATCTCTTTATGCTTATAGGATGTGAGTTTTGTCTATGTCCAAAATTTTTGCCTGCTTTCATTATAGGTTTGTTTCTTGGGACCAGGTTTATGTGTATGTTGTATGTGGTTTTTACATAGGTTATATGTTTACTAGCATTTATATTACTGATACTATAAATTTATATAATATAATTATGGATTATTATAAATATAGGCAAACTGTTGACTTGTTTGGTATGTGGTTTAGTATTTGATATTTGGAGATTAAGAGAGCTTCATCTTTACTTATGCTATGGAGTAGTTGGTGGTGGAAAGATGATGGTTGCCAGGGCAACTGAAGAGAAAGGTTTTAGACTGAAGAACAGTGACTTTCTTAACTTCTCTTGTTCTGCATTATTTTGGAATGGGATAAGACTAACAAATAAGGAATCAGCCAGAATATGGTTCAGATACCTAGGTAAAACAAATCGTGATTCAATGTGGTAAATAAAGTGTATTCATTTCAACTATTATGTGTTTGCTATTTTAATGCTTTTATTCTCAGGCCTATGGCATGTATTACACCATCAAGGGAATTTAAAATAGGCTTCATCTTTATAGCAGAAAACCACATTCTTTTCAAAACGCTAGACATTAAGAACTTATCAATAATTCTATGCAATTTATTGTGATCTCGGAGTTTTCCTTAGACCACTCAGGTGTCCAACAATTTTCCTACCCTGAAGGGTTAGAGCAGGGGTCCCCAACCTATGGGCTGTGGCCTCTTGACCAGCGGGCCATGGAAATAGCTGGCTACTCGCACCTCCATTTGCAGGTGTGCGCATGTGCGAATGGGGCCGCTAGTGCCGCGCTGGAGCACGTGGCGGCGTTTGCGGGCGCATCAATTTGCAAACTGCTCTCCTTCCCTCCAAGCTGAGAGCCCGGAAAGGTTAGAGACCTCTGGGTTAGAGTACCAGTATAGATCAACACACTTCTGTTAATAAAAACAGCTTTAGTTCCCAATTTCTTACCCACAAACACCATCCTTCTTGTTCTCCACACTCTCAGTTACTGAGGTCTCTCCATCTTTTGCATCTTTCATTATAGGATCTTTACTTTCTAAAGGATCCTGTTCTGCATCTACAGGTATTAAATCTCCAGTCTTTTGAGGCAGCTTATTCTGAACCTGTTTCAAAACAGAATAATGTTTCAATTCTAGAAAAACCTTTTCTATTTGCTATCTCCAAAATACATTTGAAAATTGATCCTTAAAGAGGATAAAAATAAATGGACTTATAACTGCTGTTAAAAAGAACAGAACCTACTTCCTTATTTTTTATTGTTTATTTTTTGCTTTATATCTTTTTCACTTTATTACTTTTTCCTATTCTTTTAAGTTCAAAATTTGTATTGTTTTTATTCAGTTGAAAACGTTTTTTTAATAAAAACTGTAAATAAGATAAAAGGCATTTGAAAACTGATAGCAACTTTGGTTTAAATATTGGTAAATGTTTATCTGCCCATTTAAGTATGAAATAATTTTAATAACATGCTAATAACATTACTCAGGAATAATAATAATAATAACTTGAAAATGATCATACTGATGCTATATTCTAGGGCTTTGTTTGCTAGCCTATTCAATCATTTATTCTTAGTGAAAACAGTCTATTCTCCAATGTAAATACTAGAATACAGTTTGTTAAAAATCTGAATGACTTAAAGAATTACAATTGCAATAGCTTTCACAGATTACATTCCACTTCACTCAATGCAGGGCTTTTTATTTGCAACATAGCATAAAAGGTGCACTGAAAATACTGTTAAGTTTCTTGTAGTTGCCTGGTGCCGCCCCCTTTATTGGATCTTTCATTATCATGCAACTTTTGCCAGATCTCCATTTTCATTTCCTTGAAGTATGTTTTGTTAAAGTGCTTGGCAATGATTGGGTATAGACCAATCGGATGTTTCAATCAAAAACCATGCAGTTCCTTTTCATCTGATGCTGACCAGTATTGATCTTCCTTGCCTTTTTTTTAGCCAGGCTGAATCCTAGTTGTATTTCTTTAGATTGTCCCATTACTGCGCCCAGAGCTTCACTGCTTCTTCTTTGTCAGGTTGTTGACTGGTTCATTGCAATCTCTCCATTGATGGATTGGTAGAAACAGTTCTGATTTCACTGAAATTGGAGATTCTGCCTTATAGTATGCAATTTGACCTTTTTAATCTGCTGGTCTTTTTGGACATAGCTGTTATTTACCAATCTATTATTTACAGTATCATAATAACGTAAAATATTATAGCTACTTATTCCCATTGATTCTGACATGATCTCTGCTGCCTTTTGGTTTATTTTCTATGTATTTGTCAAATTTAGAAACTGCCCATCTCATTGCTCTAAGGAAGGATTCAATTCTCTGAATACATTCTTATTTATTTATTAATTAATCCATCAAATATATATATAAATTTATATAGCCGCCCATCTCACTGAAAGCAACTCTGGGCAGCATGCTTAAAGGATAAAACCACAAATATAAAGGACATAAAAGTCTTTTATACATTAACATTTAACAGTAAATATTATATAAACAGAAAAGCCTGGGGAAAGAGAAAATAAGCATAGCCAGCTCAGCAGTGGAGCTATCTAAGCATGTCTCCAGTTCCCTGGGAGCCCAAAACTGGATAACATAACTAAGTTTTGAGGGCCCTCTAAAATATCAAAAGAGATTGAGCTAATCTAATTTTGGGGGAGAGGACAGCTTCATTCAGCAGATGCCATAGCAGAGAAGGCATATCTCCTGGGAGTCAGCAAATGTAGGTCCGTAGCTGATGGCACCTGCATTTGGGGGGGGGGGGAAGCAGATCTAATGGGGTGGGCTGATGTAATCAGGGAGATGCGGTCCCTCAGACAGCTTGATCCTAGGCCATGTAGGACTTAATAGATCAAACCAGCATCTTGAATTGGATGTGGAGGCAAACTGGTAACCAATGCACCTTGCAGATGGGTAACATGTACTATTCTAGAAGTGCACATTACTGTCCGTGCTGTTGCACTCTGTGCCAGCTGAAGCTTCCAGATACTTTCAAGGGCTGCCTCATGTAGAGTGCATGGTTAACAGGTCAATCTGAAGGAAACTAGGACATGCCTGATTGTAAAGCAGGACCTGCTGATCCAGTAACGGGGCCACATTCTTGCATTCTGTTGTTTATGCCCAAAGCAATTTGAGTTGAGCAAGGATTCAGTCAGCACACCAAAGTCAGTGGCAAAGACTGACTTTTTCTATGTGTGATCTAAAGACAAACTATTCATAAGTCTATTCACAACACACAGCAGGCCACAAATTTCTGCAATAGGGCTTTACATTTGCTTCCCTTTCCTATGATACACACCAAGGGCACCTCTCCCAACTGCTGACAAGAAGAGTGCTAATTTCTGTTTTGTACCCTCTTTATGGCATCCAGTTGCTCTCAAGTACAGAAGAAGTGCTTTGTTGAAAGGGTACCCTTGGCCTTCCATATTTTCAGTATGCTTCTGTTCTGATGGAAGCTTCAAAGCAGCCTTTCTTTCTCTGCAGCTGTCACCAGTCAGCTAACACCAAAGAGGGCATATTCTCTAAGGACAGCTCAATACTACTACAATTGACTTGTGGTTTGACTGTGCAGTAATACTCAGATATACTTCTTTTAATAAGCTATCAGAAGAGTTTTGTTTTGTTGGGCTAAATCTGGGTCTCCAGCACGTCATGATTACTGCACGGAAATTCAAATTCACTTCTGACACAATGTGTTGTTCATTTATGGAGAGCCAGTATCAGAAGAGAAGGCCTGACTGTAGTTATTTAGATCAGCTTAAATTCAACTCTGACCTGGAAGAAAAAAGTATTTGGCATACAGCTTTTGCAGTATTTACAAAGACCAGACCATTTCTCCTCCTAGCATAAGTAGGTTCCACTTTTGATATATAGCAACGTCTTCATAGTAAACAATGATTTAATTATAGTGAAATGTATGCAAAACTAGTACAATAAATCCTTCAAAACAATACAGTAGTGTTTGTTGATAACACAATAATCAGCATTGCTATTGTGAATGGTATTCTGCACACATTCAAGCTCTCAATTGTCTGGGTATTGTTTTTTTAAACTTAAAACCATTTCTATTTCCTTGTTACTTTACTGATTACATAGCAACTTTAACCTTTCCCCGAATCCCCTTTTCCTGAAATCGACAACTATCTGATGAAATGAACTCAGACCTGCAAAAGTCTAGGTCAGGGGTGTCAAACTCAATTTCACTGAGGGCCACATCAGGGTTGTGGTTGACTGGGTGGGTGTGGCCAGGGTGGGTGTGGTCAGGGTGGGCGTGGCCAACTCAACATTGCTTGTGTTGGGGGGCACCTTTGTGGTCTGGGCGGGGCTGGGGGAATCCAGCCTGGTGCTTGAGCTCCCAGGGCACTGGGACCCCACAGCCCAGCCCAGACTTGCTATCCCAAGAGGACGCCCTGCTGCGCTTATCTCCTCCTTGAAGCTGCTGCTGCTGTTCGTGCTCTCCTTGGCCATGATGTGAGTGGGAGCACAAAGTATATGGGTCAGAGGGAGGCCTACTCCCTCTCCATATGAGGAAACCTGGCTTTGTAACTAAAGTATCCTCAGCAATAGGATGGGAGACCACCAGGAGAGATCAAGATGAGGTGCCAAGGGGATGGCAAAAGGGCAGCAGGGCTGCTGGTGGCCAAATGCTAAGACAGCACTTCCCTCAGACCCTCCCTCCCTCCCTTCCTTCTTCCCTTTTCTTCTTTTTCCTTCCCTCTTTATTCTCCTTTCTTCCTTCTTCCTTTCCTCTCTTTCCTTCTTTTTCCTTTCTTATTTATTCTCTTCCCCTCTTTCCTTCTTTTTTCTTTGCCTTTCCTCTTTCCTTTTTCCTTTCCTGTCCCTTCTTGGATGCTCAAATGCAAAAGGGGAAACATTTCTCCATGCCTTCTTGCCTTGTGATCAAATGCCACTTTTGCTTGTAGTTTGTGGCCACTTAAAAGATGGAGAACAAACCAGGCTCAGTTTACCCCGTGCTTGCTTTAATTAGGGGGTGTCCGCAGACAACAGTACAGCAAAACTGTCAAAATGGTGGCTGTGGTATTTAATAAGAGCTCCTGTTTTTTATGTGCAACAGCATTATCTTTTATGAGCAGAGGTAGGTTAGTTGTTTTTCTATTAATACATAATCCTTAAAAGGGCTCTCCTGTAAGGAGCCTGCCTTGGTCTAATTCAGACTGGAAATATACCAAAGGAAAATATTTTCCCCACTCTGCTTTGTCCTGCTTTCCCCACTGGAAATGGCTGTTTGCAACATTATAAGGAGGGAATACTTTCCTAAGAGCTCACAATTCAAGAATACCAGTGTTGTCTTGGATTGCAACAAAGTTCTGTCTGTCACAAAACAGAACACAAAATAGCTTTCTCCTTTGAACTGGGACATTTCCAACCAAAATACCTCTCCCTCCCTGACTCCTTCCTTCCTTTCCTTCTCTCTTTGCTTTCTTTTAAGCTGCCAGAGGCTCCAGGTAGAGGTGGCAACAGGCAGCCAGCAGTGGGCAAAGGCTTCCCCTCCCCGTCATTGCCTCTGCATGGCTTAGCTCACTTCTCCCAGACACACACATACACACACTGTGTGTGAGCGCACGGTGTGTGTGTGTCTGTCTCTCACTCCTTGCAGCCCCACACCCTCTCTGTGATGGCAGGCTGCAAACTAATGAAAGTTGGGTTTTTTTGAGTACTTGTTTCTTTTTCCCAACGTGCTGCCGATTGCATCATACCCTGCCCCCCTCAGCTTCCACCCCAGCCCCGTGGCTGGCTGCAAGAAGCATTTCTCTCCCGTTCTTTTCCTCCCAATGTCATAGCGTGGGGCTGCAGGAGGTGAGACACCCCCCCACACACACATGTGCGCACGCACGCACACACACACACAAACACATGTGCAGGTTCTGGGAGAGGTGAGCTGAGAGCCATGGAGCAAGAGGAAACGATAGGGGAAGGGGTCAAAATGGGAAACTTCTGTCCGGAGTCTCTGGCAACTTGAAAAAAAACCGTGTGGAGCACGTTTCAGTCCGTTCTCCCCTCCGTTGCCTCCACACCGGGGTTGACTCTACGCCTGCCAAAAGGGCAGTTTTGCTTTCGACCTCCCCATGCCAGAAACCGAAAACTGCTGCCGTTCACCTGCCATGTCCTCGACAGCCCCTGCAAACTCCTATTGCACGCTGGCAGGCAGAATCCTAAAGCTCCCATTCTGTTTCCTCCATGCTCAGGAAGGATACTGCCGCCCGCGGTTCTCCCATTCGGGGGTGGGGCGATCCCAGTGAAAGCCTGACGGGCAAGGCTGGGAGGGGTGGGGCGGGGTGAGGCAAATGAGCTGCAGCTGCTCCTGCGCACTACCAGCCTCCAAGCGCTCACCATTTCCTGTGCGTGTGCCGGGAAATCGCCCAGCCGGGTTGGGGTGGGCCAGGGCTGGGGCCGGTTCCTTGCCATTTCTGTGAACAGCTCCAGGGGCCAAATTTGGGCCCTTGGCGGGCCGCATCCGGCCCGCGGGCCTTGTGTTTGACATGTCTGGTCTAGGTTATAATTAACCTCTTAGCCTTTAAGATGCCATAGGTTGCTCTTTTGCTGCAACACAAGCAAAAAAACAACAACAACCTTTGACAAATTATTATTTAGATAAATAATAATTATGAAATAGCACTTCCAGATAAAACAAATGTAAATTATAATAAAGGGAAGGAGAAAATATGAACCAGGGATGCCCTCCATGAGGAAAAATACTCTAAATAGGGCAATGTTTTTCTGCATGAAGAAAAATAAACAATATAAAGTACTAGTTACTTTTCTGGAAACAGAATCACCGTTTTTAAAGCCTTATTCCTTGTATAAGGCTTAACAATCTAGCTTGACTAGATAAGAGAATCGTATTTGGTTCTGGATTAAATCTGTCTATTTTTGCTTAAAAGAACATCCAAGGACTCAATAATGCCCCGTGGATTTATTTGAGGCGAATTTTCAGTAGACAGTTTCTTATCTCTCTCCATCACAAACTTCAATATTCAGCTGTAATCCAGTTCCAAAAGCAGTTTCCTGTGAAGCATGCTATTCGAAATTCATAATTATTTCATGGTATTTCTAAAATCTTGTCCTTTTAAAACATACTGAAAAATGTTTTTAATAATACCAAACATTACCTTGGGCTGACGCTTGTTCCATGGCATAGGAGATTTTTTAATTAATACAGCAATGAAGAAACCTCCAGTATTCTGATGATGTGGTAAAATTCTAAAACTAGATAAGCAACATGGATTTGGTATCAATAGGCATATTGAGCCCTAGTTAAATCTGCGATCAGAAAATGATTTTTTTAAAAAAAACTTGTTAAATTAACATTATCAAATTGTTGCATGATTTTGTACAACTATTTTGCTTGTTTTAGTTACGTATTTTATTAAAGAGGACTCAGGGTCTGAAACAGCAATTACAGTTGAACTGTGGCCTCTTCCATCCCAGAACGGCTTCATTCAGTAAACATGGCACCTGTATTTCCTTGGAATAGCACAACCTAGATTTCAAGAGCACTGTGAACGCTGATCAAATAATTAACACCTCTCATCTTCCCTAAACTGAGGAAGGCACCTTTGGGTATGGCATAATGAATTACCAGAAATTCTACTGAGGAGATAACTCAAAATTCCCTGATCTGAATGAGTTTGCCCTTATGATTCAGAGGAGACAGAAACTGATTGTGTACAACTGTACAGCGTTCTTGTATTTTGCTTCAGAGTATCCAGGAGATCAAACTACTATTACATCAACTTCCTATTCATCAATTTTAACATTATTATACTATTGATAAATGCTGTATTACCAAGGATAAAATATGCTATCAAGTGTTGTTGTCATGGTTCCGAAAAGAAGCAGCTTTTCAAAGAACTTTGAGGCTTTATTTACCTTAAAGAATCCTTTTATTGCTACATAGCTTTGGCACATACATGAATCCTCCCACCCCCAATCACCCGTAACAAAGCATAACTCACTCCTTCATTTTACAGTCATCAATCACGTTATCCAATTAGTTTGAAGTGTGAACTGTCCCTCCCATATTCCTCCTGTTACAGCTGACCTTGGCAATGCTGTACTGAAATATTGTTATGGTTAACTAGCATACTTTCCCATCTGCTAGGCTAGTATTGTCTGCTTTAACTCTAGAAGTGATATGCAGGCTAAATAAAACATGTTTGCTTCTTCATATATGGCAAGCAAGAACATCTGATGTTAGCAGTCTTGACAGTTGTATCTTTGATTACTGTGTTGTTAAATGTTAACAAATGTTAACATTTGTTACTAATGTAAAGAATTTGGAAATAAGTGTTCCTGGTATTGCAGGACTTCATTTAAACCCTTAAAATATATCTCTAGATTTTAATTTTTAGCTGTATATATCTCCCAGTTGGACACATAACATACGTGGCAATTTTAAAGTGAACTTGAATTCAACACCATCTTACAAACATGATGACAACTTTACATACCAGCGCTCCAAATGTAATGCTTTCAATTTTTGTTCATCTTTTAAAGGGAACATTGTGGGGCGGATCTGTGTATGCCTGCTAGAAGGTACTTCTTTCCAGTCTTCAAACCAATTGCCATCTTTGGTCATTACCTAGGCGGGAAAATACAACGTCTTTCAAATCTTACTATTAATCTGCTCATCAAAGCAGCACTCTTCCTTTTCTCTCATGAAACTTAACGCTGAAATGTAACAAGGGCCAACTGACCACCTGAGGATCATCAATTAATTATACAGAAAGTGGTTGCCTTGTAATATGGTTAAACTGGTCTGGGAAAAAATATCTTGAGAAAATATACCCTCTTGATGGTATTATTGCTAAAAGGTCTCCAGCCAAGAGGTGCTTCCCATTCTCTTCACCCACCACAGTATTTATATAAAAGACCAAAGGCCTTCCCTATCCCCATTCCTTTTGGGGGGCAGGTCTGGCGGCCCGGCGGAGCATCTGGCCCACGAACTTGGCCTATAGACGTGGCGGTGGATTCGGCAAGGGTAGGGGCCGGGGTTCGGCGGTCCGGTGGTTCGGTGGAGGACCCGGCCCAGAGAGCCCGGCCATGGACCTAACCTTAGCGGCCGGTCGTTTTGGCCTATCCCAAGTCTTGAAAAGGGACTTAACCATCAGAA
>NW_015387064.1:159054-165620 GCF_001527695.2 Protobothrops mucrosquamatus | reverse complement strand
GCAGGCAGGACTGGCCTAGGGGTATTTTAAAGGGGTTTTAAATTAAATTTTTAGTAGAAGCGGCCAAATTTAAATAGTTATTTTTAATCTTTTTAAATTTTGTATTGTATTATATCATTGTTTTAAACTGGCTGTAAGCCGCCCTGAGTCCTCCGGGAGAAGGGCGGGGTATAAATTTAATAAAATCAAAATCAAATCACAATTTTTTTATTTTTATTTATTTGGTTCCTGCATCATTTTTACAAATAACTCAAGGGAGCGAGCATATCCAACACACCTTCCTCTTATTTTCCTCACAACATCAACTCTGTGAGGTAAGTTGGGCTGAGAGGGAGTGACAGGCCCAAAGTCACCCAGCTGGCTTTCATGGCTAAGGCAGGAGTTGAACTCATGGTGTCCTTTTTAGCCTGGAGCCTTAATCACTAGACCAAACTGGCTCTCCTAAGCAGAAGCATAAATGTTTACAGCATGCTTGAGCTCCAAATAAACCTTGATGAGATTTGAAAAAGGCAATTCAGACCAATGATTTCATTCTGGATAAATAATGAAGCTATTTACTTTTGGAAATTTAGTTTATTCACATCTGATATAAATCCCTAAATACAATATGTAATTCTTTAAAATTACCTTCCATTTTGTAATGCCTGGCAGACTTTTCAAACCTGGCAACTCAGAAGAGACATCAGCAAGTTCTAAGGCACCTTAAAAAAAACAAATCAACATTATATGCATTTTACTGGAAAAGTCACTTGACTGGAAGAATGGCTAATCAAGCCATTTCCAATATCTAGAATAACTTCATATCTTCAAAGTAAATCTGATATGAATTTAATTTATATTGCAAATAATTCTTAGGTTACAGTTTAATACATGGATTGAGGTTAGGATTAGCCATAATCCTACCAGTTGGTCAACTCAAGAGACAGTTGCTTATAAGAGCCCCCCAAAGCATCTTGTCACTCTTAAATTTGCAAGTAAGTTTGAAAATAACATATTTTAATATAGTTAGAATTAATCTGCATTCTCTTTGGGGCTTAATTAAGATTCTGTTGACTCAATTCTGCCAGTAACAACTCTTTGGGGAAACTTCCCTTCTCCTAAACAGGCATGGTTTTTTTTCCTAAAGAGACAAATTAACAATGACTTAGCATATTGAGGCCTTTCCTCAATGCCATTTTCTCCCTTGGTTAGATAAACTGGCTGAACTAAAGCAGAGAATTGGGATTTAAATATTCAAACAGAGAATCAGGACTTCTCATAATTCTCCCCCCCCCAAACACAACCCACGGGTAGCTATTCGTTTAATATCTTACATGCTCCTTGTGGGAGGCTCTTTATTCTGACACAAACGGGGAACTACCTATTAGGATGACAATTAGCAGAGACACTAACATTCTGTAAAAGCCACACTTTTCTGTGCAAAGGTAAAGAAGGATGACTCTGCACCAATGTGCTGTTAAAATGTTTAAATACTCAACGATGATCAAAATTCATAGCTGTAATTGTCAGTAATTTTAATTGCTTCTGTGCGTATGAGATTACTGCTCTTCTTTTATTTGATCAATTCTAGAAGGTGAGGCTGCAAAATTCCTATCAATAGCTATGGCTTTTAGAAGCCATTGGTGCTTCCTTTACTTTATTGTATCAGGGATTTTTCTGCTTTTTCTCTCTTTTATTCACCATATTTGCTGAATTTTGGTCTTTAATCACTGATGGATTGTATCACATACAATATTTATACTGTTTATGCTTAGACTAAATTTCAATTTGACAGAATTTTAAAATCAGAATCTACCTTTAGTAATATGGATATAATTTACTGTAGCTCATAATCTCATTCAGTGATTCATATTGTTTTGATCCTGGTTGCTGAAATGCAAACTTTGTCTAAATTTTGTAGTGTTTTGTCTTTTAAAATGATATAATACATTCAGTTAAAGTTAATTAATGATTCACTGGAAAATTAAAACCTCCATGGATTTGTAAATCCCTTGCTTATTTGAACTTTATTTTTTTACCCGTTCTTCCCTGATTGTTTTTCTTGATTGTTCACAGGTTCAGTTCAAATCTTTAGTATGCCTTAAAAAGTTAAATACTTCTGACCAACCTTTAAAACTTTAACCCAAATTGTCAAGAAAAAGAATATATTGAAATTATGAAGGTTCCTTAAACACACCCATGAAGCAAACAAGCATTGTGGACTGGCAACTATTCTTGGTACGTATGTTATCTCAAAAAAATAGGGTGAGGCAGAAAGTGAACATGATATAAGGTTTTTACACCGAATTTATATAGCTTCTTTAATAACACATTTGAATAGCATTTAAACAGTGAAGACCAGCTAGCAACTATGATAGGTTATGTTCTGACATTTAAAAACATCTGGGATGAAAAAAATCAAGTAAATCAGTTCCTGCAGGGGCAGCATGGTTCATTTGTGACTAGAATCAGAAAAGAAACATCATGCCACCTGTATTTAATCAACTATAATTTCTAAAAAGATGAGACAGCAGCAGCTAGATTAAAATTAGAATTCCAACATAACAAATATTAACCCAGATTTTCAATCAACATGCTACCCAGCAAGTTTGGCCGAAAGAGTAAGTTTTACTTTCTTTTTGACCTAATTAAAATACCAATTCTTTTTTTTCCCCTTCAAACTATACACACCTTCACTTTTTTCCAGCAGAGAACCAATGACAGCTTCATTTTCAATAGGATTCAATGAACAGGTAGAATACACCATTCTACCTCCTTCTGCCAGCTGTTCGACTCCACGAGTTGCAATCCTTAGCTGTAGTCTGCATAGAAAATATTGTTCAACACTTAATTATCAGGGCATGAAATCTGAAATCTGAAATTAATTATATTGTTTGCATCCTTGATGTTACACATGTCCTGTTAATTTTCTGCGGCAGGTTAAGAACCGAACCAAGTTGTTCACTCTGAAATCAATGCATGAAAAGATTCTGTAGCAGATAAAAAAACCCAATCAGGTTGTAAGCATATTGAACACACTTTCCTAACTATCAGAAAAAAATAGAGAATTATCAGGAAACAAACCTTGCTAAAATGATCTCATTTTTAATATGTAGGTAACTTCTGTAGTAAATATGTGTTGATTTCAATAAAGCATTTCACAATCCATCTTGCTTGATTTTTCTATCTTTTTTTTATTGGGAGGGGGGATTGAAAGGGTGGAAATAGAAAAGGGAAGTTTCTTGGATAGAAGCCACATTCATTCCACCCATGACTCCAAATCATGCCACTAAAATTAAATCAATTTGTTAAACCCCTGCTGAAATTAAACCACTGTTCTTCACTGTAATGTAAGGGTCACATACAGCCATTCAGAATGTCCATCCCTCATATAGGGAAAGGAGTTAGAATATCAAAATGAAAAGTATGCGATATAATGGATACATAAAATTATGCACTTAGGAAACACAAATCAAATACACAGGTAAAGAGTGGATAAAGTGTACAACATGTAAAAAATCTTGGAACAACATATTACAAACTGAATCTAAGTGTAATATGGCTGCAGAATAAGACAAATGCAGTTTTAGACTGGATCAATAGAAGCAGAGTTATAAATAATCAGAAGTAAAATGTTCCAGTTTAGCCTGTGTTGGTCAGGCTTCATCTAAAGCAGTGTTTCTCAACCTTGACAACTTTAAGGCATGTGGACTTCAACTCCCAGAATTCCACAGCCAGCAATGCTGGCTGTGGAATTCTGGGAGTTGAAGTCCACATGCCTTAAAATTGTCAAGGTTGAGAAACACTGATCTAAAGCAATCTGTCCAGTTTGTGCACCATGCTAAGAAGAATTCAGCCAAAATGGAAACAATAAGAGCATGAAGGCCAAGAAACAGCTCTCTAAAGAAAGACTGAAGAAGGCTGGCATTTTTAGTCTTGAAAAAAAACTAAGGAATGATAGCACTTTGAATACCTAAAAGTACATATCTCATGCAGAAAATGATCAAGAGTATGGGACACTGTACACTGGATTTAAATTTTAAAAAAACAAAATTTATAGCAGTAAGGGAAGTTTGGGGGCACAACTAATTAGAGAAGTGTCAGCCTTCCCTTAGCTGGATACATCAAAACAAAGGCTGGAGAGTAATCTACCAAATATGCAAATAGGCTCTAATTTAAATTGCTGCACTGAGTAGCAGATTGGATTCAATAGCTTAAATGGCCACTTTAGAAATATTAGAATAAAGTGTCTGGCTTTTGGTGAATGGGGAATCAGAAAAATAAAAATAAATTGAAATCTATCCAAAGTACATACCTTGGAATATTTTTTTTAAAAAAGGGGGGGGGGTCTGGAAATTCATGCAAATGAGGCATATTTTTATGTCAACTTACCTATGGAGACCCTGACACTAAAAAAATCTATACATGGGGAGAATTGGCCACAATGCAGTCCACAGGCTGGAGTTTTCCAAACAGAACAAAATGGTAATATGTTTATAGAAAAAAAAAGTCAAGACATTAATCAAATTCTTAATTTCATTCCAGAAATTGAAAAAAATGTATAATAAAATATTTTCCTACCCATGTAGTTGCAAACTATTATGTGTACTCCACTTTTTCCATATATCAATGTTTTTTCTCAGGGTTCCATCTCCACTAAAAGAGACATTTCCACATTAATTCCAAGACAGTATGAAAGTTACGCGTTCTGAGCGTATATAACATTTTTATACGAATACATTGAAATTACAGTACTGCATTTTTAAGAAGTTGCATTTCTCAAAGTTAATATTATTTTATTATATAGTGTAAAACACAAATGATATTTATATGCATACAAATAGTATTTATACAGCAATGATTAGGGATTATTAACACTCTGATAATAACTTAAATCTTTAAAGATAAAGAGATAAAAGAATTGATATCAATGTTAACTGTAATTTCTAAAATGTTTAGAATACCATAATACCCAATAAGGGTTGTTAAATGAGGATTGCCTATACCATCTATAGAACATTTTGTACCAATTTTCTTCTTAAGTTATAACTTGGTGTAAATATTTGCTGTCTTAACAACTAGCTTTAGAAAAGTATGCTACAAACAGCCTACTGGCTTAAAGTTTAACATAGTTTAACTTACCTGCAAGGAACATCACACAATATTCTGTCATAGAAGAGGATCTCTTTTTTCCCATTTGTATTGATCTGTATATTAGGGATACTTGAGGCATCATGATTTATAACCATAATGCAAGGACTGTTCAACCGCTTTGCCTGATGAACTAGCAGATAACAACGTTTGTTATCTACATCATTTGCAATTACAAATCCCTCTAGGGAAAAAAATGGAAAATCCTCTGGTTAAAAGAGAATCATCACTTGGGAGGTGGAAGAATTACTTTTTTCAATTATCATTAGTCCGGATAAGATCAAAATATTAACTACATGGAATCAAGAAAACATAGTTATTTTATACAGTTACCTTTAATTTATAACATTTTATACTGTCTTTTCTGAGGACCTAGGATACAAAATAATTAGCGTAGAACAAACTTTGGCAACTTTGGTTATAAAACAAATTTAAAGCACAACTGATGCTCATCCAATATTCAAAACTAGATGTGAAACACCAATTTAAAAAGTTTAGTTTAATGCTTTCCTGAAAGCCAGCCAAGCTGAAGCCAAACACACCTAAAGGTACAAGGTATAAAGACTTCAGGCCATATCCAAACATTTGGGACCATTTTATTCCATCGGGTATAAGAGTGCTAGCAGTGATACAGCCGCCAGTTGAATGAAATAGACAGTATAGGAATGGTAAAAAGTGAGAACTTCAATATAGTAATATGGATAGAAAAAAAATGGACCAGGAAATCATAAAAGGAATTTACTCCCACAATTTACAGAAAAATGGGTATGCACCAAAAATGGTGACGGAGAAAATTGGAGAAAACCAAAAATTTATCAACAAATTTCTAAATCTTGTACTTTCATGTGGACAAACCATCCATAAAATAAAACATTCTCTCAAATGACAAATTAGATCTAGCACAAACAAGTAATGAAAACAATGAACACATGCACACACTCTTATATTATTAAAATGTATATGACAGGATGCCCAATATGATGGGTGTGAACAGCAGGTGAATTCTATGAATAAATAGCAACCAGTCTTTTATTACAGAAAAAGACAGCCACAACATTTATCATCTAACATGTTTTTAAAGTCTCCCTTTATATCACCCTAACACACACCCGGCTTTAGTAATGTGAGTAAACATTTTTAAAATGTTGTTCACTCACATTAGTGGTGAGTAAATCATCTATTCATATAATAAGTTAACTTGAGTACAAGATCAATCTATCTTCTATATTTATATATTTATATATACCGTATTTATCGGCGTATAACACGCACTTTTTCCCCCTGAAAATAGGGGGCAAATGATGTGTGCGTGTTATACGCCGATATACGGCCAGCCCGGGTAAATTCGGCCATATTCTTCAATACGGGCCGGCCCCAGCAGTTCCCCTCTCCTCTTTGTGTGTGTGTGTGTGTTTGTCTCTCTCTCTCTCAATTCT
>NW_015387064.1:151170-157482 GCF_001527695.2 Protobothrops mucrosquamatus | reverse complement strand
TGTGGATTTCCCCCCCTTTTTTTTCTGCCCGCCCGGTTCCAGCTTCTCACTATCCAGGCGTTTCTGCAAAGCGGGAGGGGTCGAGGGAGGGGGGGCGGTTGGTGGGAAAAGAAAAGATGGAGCAGCAGCCAAGGATTTATAAAGCAAGCGGCGGAGTCCTGC
This sequence comes from Protobothrops mucrosquamatus, assembly GCF_001527695.2. Taxonomy (NCBI): domain Eukaryota; kingdom Metazoa; phylum Chordata; class Lepidosauria; order Squamata; family Viperidae; genus Protobothrops; species Protobothrops mucrosquamatus. The sequence continues at coordinate 157,320 of NW_015387064.1, read as the reverse complement.
AGCTCAGAGGCGACACGGGGGGAGGGAATCGGAGCTACCCGAAGAAGGAGGCTGCTGTTTCTGCCGCCGCCGCCGCCAGCCGGGGCATAATACGGTAAATAAATACGAGCATGGGGATCCGCGTGTGAACGAAGCCCCACTCCCCCTCCCCTTTTGCTTTCGCTCTCGAGCCGGCGCTTTTTTTTTCTTGAAATTTCCCTCTTAAAATGAAGGTGCGTGTTATACGCCTGTGCGTGTTATACGCCGATAAATACGGTAAATAAAATGTAAATGTTCATTTGTTCAAAATCTTAAATCTCCGAAAGTTCTTCACCGATTGCTTTGAAATTTTGACACAACGTTGCATTCGAATACGCGCGTGTTTTTATATACCTACTATTATATAGATGTCACACCTGTGACAGATAAAAACTTTTCCATTTAACCAGACTGAGCCACAGCAACGCGTGACCGGGTACAGCTAGTGTTGAAATATGAAGGGATTTTAAGAGGAATTCAATAGTCAATTTAGTAAGCCTAATTGCACTTTTCAAAACATCATAATTAAAATGTATTTATTACAGCTACTTTTATGCTATTTCAATCTGGATTACTGAATTAAAATTTTCCTTCACTTACCTGGAAAAGGAACACTCATGTCTGCATGAAGCATCTCAATAAGTTGGGCAGTCTTGGATCCAGGTGCAGCACACATATCTAGAATCTATCAAGATTAAGATGTTTAACAGAAAGAGTTATTGATGTTATTTAACAAACTTAAAGCATATATGCTTATATATAACAGTATTTGTAGAGAGATTTGGGAAGGAAACTTACAGAATTAAGAGTCTTGCATTAGCAAGTCAATATTAAATTCTTCAAGACATTATTTTTCAGTTATAGTACAGGCTTTCTGATTTAGTCATTACAGCTGAAAATAATTATCTCCAAGAAAAAGAATCACAGAAATTCAAATATATTTTAAAAAGCACCTACTGCACATGTTTGCAGAATCCACATATTTTCATGTTTAAAATGACCAAAATACTGTGAGACCACCCAATAATTTGACCGATTAGAATTATTATGTGTGTCTGAACCTCCTGGTTTAGAAACTGTATGGAACACTGCTTTTTTTCTTCTATGATCTCATCCTAACCCTAACCCAGGAAAAGCCAACAATAAGAAAGAAGGTGAGAAGAAGGGGGGGGGGAATTCTGGGCCACATTTTTTTCTCTTTTGGAGCATAAAGCAAGATAGGAAGGTAGTAATAGGTGTTTTTACATTAAAGGTTGGGGAAAAGATAGGTGGAAGGTGTTCCAACACATGGATAATACAAACATAAAAATGAAATATATTAACTGTTAAATAAGGGAAAAGATAAGACAAGTGTAAAATTTTATTTTTATATATTTAAAGCACAGAGGAGGCTACATCACATTATATTCTTTTACAATTAATTTTGATTAACCCAATTAGAAAAGATATTCAATATAAATGTGTAGTATTAAGTATCAATATGTATGTTCCCTTTATGCTTTTTCTGCAAAATAATTTCAGAAATCATAATACAAGAATACCTTATGATGAGGCTGAATATTAAGAAGCAATGGAGGGATCATACTGACAGCTTCCTGACGACTAATATTCCCCTAAAACAAAATAAATAGTGTACAATTCCACTTTCATTTTATATTTATAGACACAGAAGAAAATATAAATCTTAATTTACTTAAATATCTTAAATTTAAGATAATCCCCCGAATAAGCAACTTCCAAAAAATTCCAAAGTTATAGACTAGACCAGTGATGGCGAACCTTTTAGAGACCGAGTGCCCAAACTGCAACCCAAAACCCACTTATGCATCGTCGGGTGCCGGGTGGGTGTGGCCCATTGGGTGGGCGTGGCTGCGGTGGTAGCAGCAGACTGGGTGGGATTAAAAAGTTCAATCAATCAATTCCAACTTTGCAAGATCTTTTTTTTCCCGCGAGAAGTTGAAATTGACTGAACTTTTTTTTTTTGTACACAGCGGCGGAAGCCTAAAGCAAAAAAGGTTTTATAAAACCCAGCTGAAGGCCTAGGACTGGGGCGATGGCGCGCGTGCCCACAGAGAGGGCTCTGAGTGCCGCCTCTGGGACCCATGCCATAGGTTCACCACCACTGGACTAGACTCATCAATTTTTTAAAAAAATCTCTAAGGGGTTAAAACGTCCATATACTTCCAAGAAAACTATATGGATGTTTCCACGAAATGATTAAGAGATGAGCTCAACTTGTAGAGATACTAAAATAAAAATGAGCAGAAATGAAGTTGCATGCAATATTTTAGATACAATATGATCATTTTTCATTGTAATATCCATACATAATCAACTCCTATGAACAACTAATTCATAAGTCACAAGTATCAGGTCTTCAATGCACTGAGTAACTGGCATCATTAATTTGTATTTTGAATGCTGAAGGGTTAGTCTTTGAACAATAGGAAGGATGTGGAAAATTCATTTCAAATGCCTCAATTTGCATGTAATATTTTTGTTCATTTTGTATTTATTTATATTCCACCTTTGTTATTTTTACAAATAACTCAAGGTGGTGAACATATCCAACACATTTTTCTCCTATTTTTCCCATAACAACATCCCTGTGAAGTGAATTGGGCTGAGACAGAGTGACTAGCCCAAGGTCACTCAGCTGGCTTTCATAGTTAAGGTGAGACTTGAATTCATGCTCTCCCCTTTTCTAGTCTAGTGCCTTAATCACTAGACCAGGGGTAGGCAACCTTGGCTCTTTTATGACTCGTGGACTTCAACTCCCAGAATTCCTGGGCTGGCTCAGGAATTCTGGGAGTTGAAGTCCACGAGTCATAAAAGAGCCAAGGTTGCCTACCCCTGCACTAGACCAAACTGACTCTATATAGTATATAGAGATAGTAGTTCAAAAGACTATGGATGTTCCCAGTATAAACCCCCTGTCTCAGAGTCAATTTATTGTTATAATTACTGCCCAAAGCAAAACTTTGACATCTCAAAAATGAAGTTTAATAAAGCATTATTCACAACAAGGCTATCTCCTACTATGAACAAGCTATATTAATATATAGTTTGGTAGTCAGAAATGTAAGATATTAAAGTACTAATATGAACAAAATCTTTTTTTCAAATTTGAATCACAGTTCACAGGGCTAGGATTTAAAAATAACATGCAGGCTTTTTTACTATTTCTAAAGAAATACTTCAGTAGCGTTCCTATTCCAAATTTATTAGAAACATGAAAACAGGTAGCTTGCCCACAAACTCTGAATAAAAAGTTTCTTGAATGCAAGAAATCATATGAAGCCCAGAATGAAAAGTGAGCTAATACTTACACATTCGGTTTCACTAACAAGAAAATGATGAAATTTTTCTAACTGTGGAGATTTCCGTAAGATTTTTCGGTTTAGGTTTGTATGCCATGCCAACTCCTCTGGGTACCTAATAAAATAAAGCATTTTGAATAAAGAATCTCTGAACTGGCATAAAAGATTGCAACTGCATTTTAAAATGAATGCACAAAAATTCCCTTCAATGTATCTATGAATATTGATGTTAATGTGTTAAAAGAAATATGTTATGGGGGAAATTAATTGCTTAATTTTTCCCTACAGATGGGAAAATGAAAAAAAAAATTAAGGCAAGCAAACATCACCCCTATTCCTCCCACCTCCAAGTTCTGCTGTGCAGCCTAAGCATAGCAGAAGGATGCATTCCTGGGAGGGATGAGTGCAGGCGTGTATGCCTAGAGTATACATTTCCCAGCAGGGTCATTCAAAGAATGAAGGTCATACTAGTTCCCAGGTAAAACAAGCAGACACTTATGTTTAGCAGCAGCAATATAGGAAGATGCTGGAGGCAGTTTATCACTTTAATGGCTATGCCAAAGACAACCATTCACACAATTATTTATTAAACTTGTAGGCTACCTGACTCCCAACAATAGCAATCAAAAAAATTACAATGGTGTATTTTTACCAAGAAAATCATATTTATAACATAATAAAACTCCCTATTATAACCCCGTAATCCCTTAATTCAGAGTAGAGTTGGGGCGAATGGATGTAAGTGAGAGTTTACTGACTGGATGCCCTTCCTGATGCCTACACAGAGTTTGCAGCAGATATTTTTTCTTTGTACAATATCCTTAATTTTATACGCTAACAAAATAAGGTTTAGGATCATCCAATACAGAATAGAGCCCTACATGGAAAAAGACATGTCAGATGTTCAAGCAGGCTTTAGAAAAGGCTCAGGAACATGAGACAGTATTGATGATGCCTGCTGTGTAATTGAAAAATCAAACACAAAAAAGAAGTCACCATGTGCTTGTAAGGTGATGAAAGCCAAGGATGGTTTGCAAAATTACAAAGATATCAAGAGATATAGTAAACAATATCAACTAAATCTAGTTAATTTCCTTTTTTTCTTAATTCTTATCTTTAATGCATTTTGTTTACTCCTTAATTCTTTTCCTGAACTGTATACAATCTTTTCTAACACAATGTGAATAGTACATGGAGTATGCATACATGTATATTACAGCTAGATTTTTTTTCTAACATTGGATGGGAATTGGCATTGTACTTGTCATTAGTTAGTGATTGGTTTTTCATGTAATTTGGTTCTGGTTGTAATAATAAAGCTGACTAAATTTGGAACACTGTTCATCTTGTGAATAATTGTAGATTATGTTCTTTCTTTCTTTCTTTCTTTTTTCATATTCTTATAGAACTGTAAATCTATCCACAAATTCAAAAAGACTCATTCTGTTAGAAAATAATAAAGTAGACATATGAATATTTTGGAAATCTTTCATTACTCATTATTTAAACAGAGAAACCAATGAGCATAAACCAGCATTTTGTCCATGAACAATTGGCCAGAAATTATTTTTAACATATTGCTACTTTCAAATATATGCAATCTATACAAAGCTAATACTCAAAATATATTATTAACAACTATTATACCAGTCAATAACTATATGTGCAAACCTACCAGCTTAATGGCTGCGGCATTTCAATTTTCTGACCATCTACCACCAGGTTCTCTATCTCCTTGAAATACTTCTCTTTTAAACAACGGAGAATTTCTTTGGCATGGCTGCACAATAAAAAGAAACCCAATCAAAGGAAGGTGAATCACAATCTAACCAAATTACTTTTCAACTTTGCCAAATTCTTAATCTTATCTAGTTTCAGCTATAATAATATGAAAAGCACATCATACATTTCTGTGGCTGCCCAAAATTCAACTTGAATTCCAAATTATCACAACATTTAATCACCAAATTTCTTCCTTTTGCCACAATTCTCTGCTATTGATTTCTGAATCTGAGATCCTTTCGCTGCAATTACAATAGGCTCTTGCAGCTATATCCTGTTTTCTGTGATGATCACAATCTAGCAAAATTGTCAAGTGCAGTTTGTTTCAGTTAAACTTAAACCCTTAAATAAAGTTCCCTTTTTTATTTTTCAAAACAGTGTAGTCATCCCAAAAAAACCAAACATATCTTATTTTGTAAGGCATGTTTCTATTTACTTTTCAATTTTGAAACACACAAATGCATTTTTAAAAAAATACATGTACGTATGCAGTATGCCTTTGAATCTACGTACTGCATAAAGAGATATGAACTAACAAACTACACTTTTAGACGAAAAGCCAAATTACAGTCTGAAAAATCACACCCCAATTCCCTTTAAGCGCCCTAAGTAAAATATTTAAAATAAGCATACACACACACCACACAAACACGCATGGCATCTCCCAAAATCTGCAAGGTGAGATATAATCTCATTCAAGCTGAACAGAAATATATTCTTCATTTTTATCGCCAGCCATTTCATGCCTTTCCAAAAAATATGAAAGCAATTTGCCACTGGTGTTTGCCAGAGATGTTTTTACTTTCTATTCTGGCAACTCTTACAGCCTTAATATGCCCTAGTGCAGGGGTAGGCAACCTTGGCTCCTTTATGACTCATGGACTTCAACTCCCAGAATTCCTGAGCCAGCATGGCTGGCTCAAGAATTCTGGGAGTTGAAGTCCACAAATGATAAAAGGGCCATAGTTCCCCATTCCTGATCTAGAGCTAGGGTTTCAGTTCTGATGGAATACTGTTGCTGCAGGTTTTA